>NC_137688.1:58567091-58579591 GCF_963989245.1 Nansenia antarctica | reverse complement strand
TATGGCTTGGTGCATTGGTTTGTAAAAGGTCTCACTCACCACTTTTTTAATCAAGAGGAAACTGAATGGTTGAAACTTTGCTGAATTTCATGCCCTGTGAATTTTCACAAATTATGCATATTGTATTGTAACTTGGATTTATTTTTTCGAATTGTTTTGGATTGAATCAGGTGTTCCAAAAATAAAATAAATATGTGTCGCATGTGAGAAGATCTGGTTCTACCATTTGTGTTATTAATCAATATGCGTGTACAAGCACTGATATGTTACCTTCTGAGGCTTCCCACATTAAATACTGCAGCCCTGAGACCTGCAGTCATCTGTAGCTCACAAATACTTTTTTATAGACAATAGGCTGTCCATAGAGGGTCTAAGGCCTAGGCTACACGACGCCAAAACGACGACAAAACGATGACGAAACGCAATTTCGATCTCTGGCCACATAAGCGTTTTCTCCTCGTCACGCAAAAAGAGTCTCTGGCCACACGGAGTCGTGTATTCAGTACACTGGGCATGCGTGTACTGGTAGACCCAGAAAATTATTAAAATCTAATTGAGACAGTACCGTAAAATAATAGAAATTCATTTTCATTCATTCGGTAGTATTGTCAACTCCCGATCAATCTTCTCTCCACTTACATTACGTCTGCATCCAAGATATGGCATGTATACGTTATTCATCTGTGTACATTTAGGTTGTATAAAAAGAGCTGATGCATAATAAACTTTATGATAATTGTTATAAGTGCCTCTTGCTAAGACGATAAATAATATCACAGCACTGGTTTATTAAGTGTAGGCTATATATAAGACTTGCGCTGAATGGTTGGCAGTAACGTGCAGTGAGGTCATTGGCTGGGTAGGCAGTGAGCTATTTAAAAAAAATCATGCGATTAACGCAGCAGCCAGACTTCAAATGGCATAGTGCATACTATAAAGGCAATCAATAGCCCTTATATCTTTTAAGACCAGAACAGTAGGCAAGGGAAGCAGAACAGCTTGTTAGCCTGGCTACATCCACACAGCCAGTCCTTTTTTTTGTACCATTCCGTTTGAAATGTTCGTACAATCTTCTGTCCCTTCCTTTGGGTTAATTGAGGTCAGGTGTTGCCCTCCCATTTTCAATCACATTTCGTTTTTTGCTCAAAACTGAAGGTTGAAAATCTTTTTAACTGTTGGATATCCATGATGCTGATCTCAAGTTAGCTGGGGAAATTTAGAACCGCGGTGCGAACAGCAGAGGAATGCCGCTACGGCAAGCCAAACGCAAACTGTCAATCATGCTGTCAGAGGCAGCCTGCACGGTGCCTCAACGTCCATCAATGAAGACAATGTGAGAACAGACTACGCATGCGCAAACCTACGAAACCGTTGGTCTATCACTTCACATAGCACAGAGGCACTGCCTCAGCCTCTCGCCAGCAATCAGCTAGCTTTGGGAGCAAACTCTCCTGGTGCCAGGGCATGCATTATATTTTTAAAACAACACATTTTACATCATTTATTTTTATTTTAACAACATTTTAACACATTAAAGTTAAGAATAATGAGTTTTTTTTAGATAAAAAAATAATAAAAAAATATTTTAAAAAGACTGATATTCTTTTTCTTTCTTAAATGCCTGGGTGAGGCACTGCCTACCCTGCCTCACCTGACTGCACGCCACTGATGGTTGGGTCACACGCAATGCGCACATACATCAATCAATCACTTTATTTATACAGAATATGGATGTTACGTGCGTAATTCCTAGACATTTGATGCGCATACTTGTTATTCGCCGCTTACATAATTTTATTTAGCCTATATAGCACAAGTAATGTATTGAATGTAACCAAGTGCTGAACAGTATTAAGTAAACGACAATACATGTGTAGGTGTCCGCGACATCGTTATCGAAAAACGCACCCAATCGCCGACCACACGACTCCGAAAACGATACGGAAACACCCTCCCAGCGTTATCGTCTCGTCACGGTCTCAGCTCACGAATTCGGAGGAGTCGTGTAGCCGTGAGGTGCAAGCGATATCAAATCTTCACCGTTTTAGACAAATCTGGCACCGTGTAGCCCAGGGACAACTAGATGTTGAAGGTATAATCGTCGGGATGAACAAGAGTAAATTGGAAATATATGGGGACAACATGTTATTATTTGTAAAAAAATCCAAAACGTCTATAAAAGTGCTACTTCTGCTTGTGTATAGATACACATTGTTCAGGGTTTTGAATACATTTCATACGTACAAAAGTTACTCCAATCATGTATGCACTGCCAATTACATTACCCAATTTTTGTTTATTTGGGCACCAGAGGGTTTGAAATGTTTGGGATATTTTCTTTCTTGAAATTTTACTTATAAAATAAGAACATAAATTGGAAACCATTGTTAAGTCCATTAAAGCAGACTTTGGGAGATGGTCTTCACTCTTTTTAACCTTGAAATCATAAAAATGACAGTGCCCCCAACAATTAATTACAATTGAATTGCCCTGAGTTAAATAAATGATGCCAAAACATAAAGGAGGTGTGGCTCCTCCTACTACTGTATACTGTATATATTACAACAAACAATATATTGGTTTAGCTCTCCAAAATAACCACCTTCTTGTCTCCATATGTAGGAGGAAATGTCATACCCCTTACCCTTAAGACTGTTACAATATGACATTTTGCCTGAATACCTGAAAGACCATGCAACCATTTTGGTATCTTGGAATGTATTTAAATAGTTTGAAAACAAATGTTCTTTATGTTTTTTCCTCAAAACAATCTGGAGCAACTGATATATACGTTTTAAATTAACCATAGATCAGTTGTGTGGAATTATTGGCCTCTATTGAACGTTAATACTGTGACTGATTGTTATAAAGGAGGTAAAATGATTGAACTAAATGAATTGCAAGAGATGACTAGCTCTTCTAATCTCTTAATGATAAATGAAATCATGCAGTCAGTGAAAATGGCAAACAAAGGTTGAATTTACACAGGAGCTAAATTAACTGGAGAATTTGATCCATGGCATGAACACAAAGGACCACTTGGCATCAAGGGTTTACACATATTTAAATGAAAAAAAACAAAAGATCAATAGGTTTCCTTTTGTGAAAAATGCTGTATGGACTTGAAAGTAAATATGAATGTGAACAAATGGGTTAAGGTATGGAAACATTGCTTTAAGACATATAGGGAGTCCAAAACGCAAATGGTTCAATACAACGTAAACAAAACATATTGGTCCATAACATTCTCTTATTTTAAAGGGGCAACTGAAAATCAACACCAAACAAACTCAACTTTTATTATGCTGGGACTCAATTTTAAAATTCAGGATATTTCAATGATCAGGATACAGGATACTGTATAGTGCAAATAATTATTCCCAGACTTTGGAAAGACAAAGAGCCATCCTCAATTGCTGAGTTGCTTCAAATGTCTGTGGATAAAGTTACATGTGGAAAAAAGGTTTAAATTAGAAGTTAAAGGCACACGAAAACATATGGACTACATTTGAAGCTACTGTATTGGGAAAATGGGATGTGGGCAATTGTCTATGTGTGCAGATAAGATTTTGATGAAACCTTTATTTTAGACTGGGGAGATCTTACTGAGTTCAAGGTCTTTTTCAGAGGACCCTGCTGGTTGAGTGTCTATACACTATATAATGGACTTTAATGGACTATAATGGATATTTTTCCTGGATGAACTATATTAATGGACTATATTAATGTAGGCCTACTTTGTAATGTATCGGTGTGTGTGTGTGTGTGTGTGTGTGTGTGTGTGTGTGTGTGTGTGTGTGTGTGTGTGTGTGTGTGTGTGTGCAAGGACTACATGCTCTTGTATATTGTAATGTAAATGTGGATGTGTTTCGGGGGGAAATAAATAAAAGAAAGACTATGATGCCAGTAATTTTTCTGGTGTGTTTCTCTGCTATGACAACTTCAATCTCTCATCTGTGTTTGGGTTGGTTTACTTTTGTTTTCTTTTTCCCTAGTGCCCTTAATTACTGTAATAACCTATTTTCACCAATGTGGGATGTTCTAATTATGGCAGTACAAATCAGTGAATTGAGGGACAATATAATTACTCAATGGAGATTTATTTGCATCCTAATTAAGTAAGGGAGATGGGTAGTGGCCACTTGCCAAAGTACAAGTCGAAATTCCCTAATAAGCAAAAGTGATATTGGTTGGGACTGACACAGCTATAGTGAGTAACTCTAAGGTGGACCACAGGGGAATCATTCTAGTCATCAGATTCTCTCAACTTGAGTGACTGCTCGGGACTGAGCTGCAAGTCTATGGATCAGTGGGGGCTTTTCTGTCTCCCCCACAACAGGCCCCTCAGCTCTCTGTTGTATATGAGTGATCTGCTTGTTTCGTTTGTCTGTGATGGGCCCCCGAGGCAGTAGTGTGATTGGAGTGTAGGCAGCTGTCGGTCACAGGAAGCCAAGTGATTTATCAGTGGGTAAGCACCCAGTGAGCTCTGTCCTGGTCCTCTCCCCAGAGGGCTGGGCTGAGGGCCTCTGCACGCGGCTGTGTGCCGCTCGCCTGGAAAAGAGGCTCCTTAGGCCTTCTGTGCTCCGGGTAGATAAGCATGGCAATGCCGCCACTGTGGGGACCCTCTGCCCAAATCCCCATCCCCATGAGTGGCTCCAAACAATCCCCCCTGTCTTGGCTTCTCAAAGAGCAAAGTGTTGGGAATGAATTAGCTGTCTGCCTGTTTCACTGAGCTCTGAGAGTAAAGTAACACCATCACTTTATACTCTAAAAACCTCCTAGAAAGCATCATGTGTCAATATGTAAAGTGAAAAAAAAACACATACTACAGTAGCTCATTACCCCACCATGGCAGTTGTCAGTACTGCAGCCTCCAGTCTGCGGATAGCTGTGATGAGTGGTGGTTGCTACATCTGTCCTGATGTCAGTGGGGATTAAGAAGGAGTGACCTCTATTGTTGGGGGGGGGGGGGGGGGGGTGTTCAGCTTCCATGGCTGGTGGAATCGATAGCTGTATGGGCCCTCCACCACAACCATCTCCTGGCACAGATCAATTCTCACAATCATCCCCCAGCCCACAGTGGGAGTGCCTGGGGCTTTTAGTTGGAATTAGCTGGTGGAGAGAGGTGGAGAGGTGTAGATAGACACACACACACACTCCTCAGCCAAAGAGAGAAGTAATGTGTGCACTACAGAGCTCTCTCGCCGTGCTGAAATGTTGTTCGTATTGATGCTGAAAGCACTTCTCCAGCAAGGCTTTCACCATCAAAGCCTGTGGCCGTCAATGGGCTCAGTAAGTGAGATTGGTTATAATAAAAGTCCTGCAGAGAGTGGGTTGTACCTTCTGGTTCTATGAAGCCCCATTATGTCCCAATGTGTTTGAACCAACTCTACTACAGGAGTATTGCACTGCCTTAAAGGTGTGTGTGGAGTGGAAGGGGGCTGGTGGGTAGTCCATTGGGGTTTTGCAGGACTTAACAATCTTGTATATCTGTTCCAACTTCATCAAGTCACATAAGGACCCCCTACGGAATGTTAGGGACTAGAGTTACCAGTAGAGGGTGCTGTGGTAATCAGGGGGAGAGCAGTAGTTATTGGGGATGTGGTTAAGATACTGTCGGAGGTTCCACTGCCCACCCTTTGTTCTGATTGACTCTGACCCCAACAACAAACCCAGGACTGTGTCTAGAGATTGCTGCTTACTGCTCAAATATGGAACTTCTTGGAATATATGGAACATATTCCTGGTTTTATATTTATTATAAAATAGTTTCAACGATAACATATCAAATGCAGAGTAGCAACAACCACATTGAAATGCTACTTGGCATCATTGTACTGAGAGACAGGCTCATCTCTGGCTCAGCCAGGAAATCTGAGATGACTGAAAAAATGCCATTAGGCTGATCTTGCATGACCAATTCCTTTTGCTCACCATCTAATGCTCACAGAGCCACAATTCTGTGAACCCCAGAAGCCTCTCGATAGGTGATGATGATTGACATACCTGCAGTATCACTAAGATTCAGCGGATAGTTATGGTATGGATTTTTGAGAGTGGTTGTGGAACAGGGGGGAAAAGATTGGGGGGTTTGGTACCTCTCATCTCCCTTGTCCCCCTATCCCCCTTGCACTCCCTCATTCTGCTTTCCCCACTGCATGGCTTAAACTAATCCAATTATCACTCAAGCGGCCTGACGCTGATGTGGCCTGCTAACTGACCAGCTGCTCCTGAGTCTGGCGTGGACAGATACTGTACTTCAGAGCCCATTGCCTGGGCCTCTGTGTGTGTTTGTGTGTGTGTGTGTGTGTGTGTGTGTGTACGTCTATCAGTCTGCCAGCCTATCAGCACTGGGGTCTACAGTCTGCTAGGTCGGATGCCATGTGGTGTGGAACCCTCCTGAAAACGGCCTCAGAGTTCTGTAACACCCGACAATAATGCAGTCACTCAGAGTATCCCTAATCCACTCTCCTAAACCAAATAATCTGCTGAAACCAGTTCTCTGCATGAAACAGCTTCTAACGGCAGGTAGATGAGCTTGTAAGCACAGACAAGGAAGGAAGCAGCCACAAAAAAACCTTATAAATATATCTTCCTCATTAAAATGTTCAGATGTAAGTGTTGCTTATGGAAAAACTCTATTCTTCCAACCGAAATAGTGCACATTATCGCACTCATTAAACACAGTGCAGTGCTCTCTAGAAAGCACCCATCAATAATCTGTGATAAAAAACAAAAAAAACAACACAACATTAATTTGGAAAATAATGTCAAACTTTATGGAGCATGTTTTTAGTACAAGACCCAGAAGACTGCCCTTCTATAAAGCCTTGCCTTCCACTGAGTGCTTCAGTATGATCTCAATAATACTGAAACCCACAAGATGTAAAATCTCCTGATGTGTCGGCCCCTTCTCTTCTCGCCCATAGCGACTCACAATGGAATCTCCGTCTGTATGAGACTTCAGTGCAGAAGCAGTGGTGGTGGTGGTGGTGCTGGTGGACCAAACATCTTCTCTCATCTGTCAACCGCAACAATACTGCTCTCTGTAAAGTGCTTGAGTGATGATGTCATCCATTCTCTGTGTTTATCTTCAACCAAGACTGATTAATAATTGATGGGTTTGCACATTATGCCACTTTACACAGTTCAAAGGCTGTGAATCTATATATCCCTGGGTTGGTCTGATCCCTCTGGTGCACCTCCTCGCCTTTTTTGCATGAGCATGTTTGTTTTAAATGGAATTTGACATGGTCTCGCCTCACATCAGTGAATAAAGAAGATTAAAGTGTGAGGTTCTTGTATGTCCGCTCTTCTCGTCTCTTTTCCCTCTCTTCTCTTCTGTTCCATCAAGAATCCGGCCTTTGTACTTTGATGTGTTTAATGATGCCTCTAAAGACAGGACACGTGAATGAGAGGTCACTCACACTTGTGGGAGGGACAGAAGACCCTGTGAAAATATGAATTAAGGAGAAATTGTTTTCAGAATGTTTTCATTCTTCAAAGCCCATTTCCATCTCACTAACATTTCTTGATTTTATCAAAATGTCCTCACCTATAGCCATAAAAATAAAAAAACTACAATGTAAAAATGCCCACGCAACAGGCCATATGAAAACAGGCCATATGACAACAGACCATAACGTCATATTATGACGTTGCAAAACGTGTTTTAAACGGTTTGCTGAAAAGAAAACAAGATGAATTATCTCGCTGTTTGTCTTTATTAGTCATGTGATTTGTGGTTACAAATGACTATTGATTAGAATCTGGACAGGTCTGTCTATGATTAGTTATGTATTGTCATTGTTATTCAAGCTATTTTCTCTAATAAAGGACTGGCAAGGGACAAACAAAAGCAACACATGGACATATTGGCTATCTTTGCTACTCCCACTTGTTTTTATGCATCTTTCCACATTGTCAGTGTCCGGGCAGATATGTACAGTGCCTTGCCGTCTCATTTCAATTGACCTCCATCTGTTTTGTGTGTCTATGAAAAGGTCTATTATGATCCTCTGCTCTCTGTCCAAATGGACTACTAAGCAGATAGGGCCCCCCAAAACATCAGCCTCGGATTCCAAGCAGTCTGTCCCTTAGTTTAATTATCCAGCTCTGCCGAGGGATCTTTATTTTAACGAGTTTTAAAATGCATTGTCTCCGGAGCCATTAATAAGACCTAGTGTCTACTGTGGGTGAACAGGCTTGGTGTGAGCAGATTGGGGTGGGACATGCTACTCTTTATTAACCCTAGAGTGACTATCTAATGTGATTGAAGTGGAACCACCTGGCGGGGGAGACTGTACAGTCAGCTGCCACTGAAGGCAGAATGGGAAGGACCAGGTGCTGGGCTCCGGCCTCTTAATTGTTGCCATGTAATAGCTCGCTTGACTGCACAGTACGGCTTGGGGCTAGGATTAAAAAAGCTGTTGCTTACACAGAAGTCCATTTTCTTTCTCTCCAATTCCCCTTGCCCCTCCCCCCTCACTCCCAGGGCCTATGAAAGAAAAAGGGAAGGAGAGAGGAGAATGAAAGAAGCCTGGAAATGCTGTTTTTATTTAGCTTGAGGTGGTAATCTTAGGTGAACAGCCACTGTGGCGGGGGGGAAGATCTGTCTCCATCTGCTCTTGCACCACAAAGCTCTGCGGCTGCCTTAGTAATAGCCTGATTAAAAATAGTGATAATCACAGCCATTGCTATAAAAAAAGGTAATAAACAATATATAGATAGTAGCGATGATTCTAATAACACCTTTACTCTTAGAACAAAGCTAACCCAAGTAATAACAGTAAATAAACTGATATTTTAACTAATAAGTTATACATGGCTGCGTAAGAGCATTGCTACACACCACTTGTTGAGAATACAACAACAGTGAGAGAATTCTTAGAGAAATAGAGAATATTGATCCATGTGACTATATTTAAACCAATCTCTTTTTGTCTTTTACTGTGCTGGAGTATGCTCTTGACTCTCTGTGTCAACTGTGTGTCTTGCGCTGAATGAGATGAGAGAGAATGAGAGTTCAACAGCGTGCTGTGTGTGTTTGAGAGGAGAGGGGTGTGAGCTGCTCTGGGTTGTGCTCTGGGAGCTGTCCTCAGCACCACAGCAGCAGCCTGTCCTCCCTCACGTAGCCAGTGCTGTGGTAACAAGTCCACTGAGTCCGTCAGCTGTCTCAGAGGGGTGGGAGCGAGGCAATTAGAGAAGCACAGGTATCCTGGTATCTATCTCATTCCAAGAGAATGCTACTACTGCAATATAATTGTTATAAATCAGTATACTATTATTATCACAATCTGAAGAGCACACTACAAAATGATATCTAGCTAATACTTTAGTGTTCAGATTGCACTGTGTTCATAAAAGAAATAAGACAATTGTAGGTGGCATTGCTTTCATTAATTTCATTAATCTTCATCTTATTAATGGAATGGTCCAGTATGTAGGCACAATGACATTATGGTAGGTAGGCACACTCACATTATGTCATTATCTTGAGTTATAGAAACATCGAAATAGCCCTATAAGAGCCTTGCTGATCATTCATGCTTTGACTGCTTGTCTTGGGTTATTATGAAAGACGTCAGTTTATACCTAAAGCAGAGTTAGTCCTCAGCTATCAGTGATGAGCATGTATCTCCTGAAACATCTCCGAAAGCACTCTGTCCATTTGTCAGTCCTCAGGAGAACAAAGGCTTTGCACTAATGCAGTAGAGATCAAACCACCGTTTTCTATTGAACAAGGTTCCAAGACGTGCAGGCTTTTAATATTAAACCGACCCAGTGTCAGCCCCAAGAGACACCTTCAAAGTCTAACGTGAAGTGAGTCATCCACCGCCCGTCTTCTAATCTAACTTTCTCCTTAATTCTGCTGCTTGCTAGGGCTGTTTGGCTAGTTGTTCCATTCCACCATTGTGTTTTACACATCTGAGCCCACGTCAACAGTCAACAACTGAATGGAGGTTGAAAGGGAGGCTTTGTAAGTGAGGACGGGCTAATTTGAATACACAGCACAGCGGCCCTTTGATAGCCCCGCAAAGTGGGGCGCTACGCAGCCATCTGTGGCCCGTGCGTTGCGCAACGCTGCAGACAAGCAGGTCCCAGATGACAGACATGTTCCTCTGGGTATCTCCTCCCTTGTTGCTGTTTGTTGTTGTTATTTATTTACAGAACCCAGTCAGATGAGAGAGAGTTGTGTTGCCCTCTGCCAGGAGCATGGGGGACATGTTGGCACAGCCTGGTATGGCCTTCCATCTAGCAGGGGGACCTGGGCAGACTAGTCTGGACACCGGACGGCGGGTGCAGGGTGGGCCATCTGTGTGACAGACATGGGCGGATTCCCCCTGGTCGTCTCTCTCTTAGTCAATGCCAAGTTGAGATGGTATCATATCCACAAGGCCCGGCTATTGTAGGACAGCAAGTCTGTGTATCTATCGCTCTTAATGGGATCATGACTCCAGGACAGTAGTAGCACCACTTCCCTACACAGTAAAGGATAGCAGCTCACAATGTCACAATTCGAAAGAAAGATCAAAGAAAGAAGAAACTAAATATATATATATAACGAAAGAATATAATAACATATAAAGATTGCAGATATGGTTTTGAATGACATACCATTAAACAGTTTGAGTTGGAAAGAGAGGATGCTGATGTAGAGTGAGAGAATGTCCCCAAGGCTTAATTACCCGGTCACCACAGGTCCTCCCTGTGCTCATAAGCGAGGCGACTGGTACAGCAGACAAACCTTTGTAGAACTGTTGTGTTGTTGTATTGTGCTAAACCTCCGGGGGGTAGTTACTCTCAGACACCAGAAACCAGTGCTTACTGCAGTAACTAATAATCGAGAGACAGCTTTCCCAGAGCTGAGGTGTTGCTCTGTGCTGTTATTTGGTTCGTTATACAGCAGCAAGGTGTTTGTCAGTCCCTCCTTTTTCCTGCTTGCTCGGCATGTGGCGCCTCCCGGCCCCACCCAGGGAACAAGCTGCCTAATGAGACGCTTGGGCCTTGGCATGTGCAGGCAGGGTCAGTGTTGAACAGCCTAATCAAGTCTTTGGTTTAGCTTGGCTCCTTTCAGTATTATATGTAGTCTAAGCATACTAAAAACACACAGAGAGGAAATTATGATCATTAATTTAGTTTTGTGTATTACATCTCCCTATTTGTGGGTTAAATCTCCTATAATAAATGCATTTAATGTATTGCAATTATGATATAATATATTTATTATACTTAAATATTAATACCAAGAAATTATTCAGCGCTGAAGTTAACACAGATCTTAAATTTATTTTCAGCTGTGATCAAGCCTCATCTCTGTTATGGTACTGTCTTCATTTCCACAATCCAAAATGCATATAAAAATGTAATCAGCTCACTTATTTGGGTAATGGCGATGAAATTGGATTATGCTTCCTCGGTGCGCCTGGCTGTCTGAGAGGAGATGCAGGCTGATGCAGGCTGTTGCTTTGCCTATGTCACATTTAGCACCTTATTAGGACTTGGGTACTGATGAAGTTAATTGGATGTTTTCAGCCTCCTTAATGACATTCAGAGGTTTTGCTCAGGAAGAGGGGGGTATGTGTGCTCTGCCTGACTATGTCGGTGTACCGTTAGCAACCGTTTCTGGCCCCTGCGATTGGCTGCACTTTTACAAGCCAATTATCCCTCTCTGTGAGGGTCGGGGTGACCATGGGCCTCTTGAGCGTGTTATGGGAAGGTCAACGCAATTGACAGGGGTTAATTAACCAACCGTAGCTCAAGAGGTGGTTGAGTGTGAGTAGCCTCTGTCCCCACCATCAGGGGAATTTTGTCATTTCTCTCATTCAAGGACATGCTGGTCTCTCTGAAAGATATGGTCTCTTTCACCATGTTTGCCATTTTATTCCATTTAAAAATGGCATTCTTTGAGTCTTCACCTGGATATGAGTAATTAACCTGGTTTGAAATGCATACTGACAGAGGGCAGCGTGTATTCTACTCACTGATTTCCCCATTTTCATCTGTTACTAGCTTAGCTACTGTATGTTGAAATTGTCAGGGAATTGTCTGGTCTAGACAGAATCCAGAAATTAACAACAGGAGCATTGGGGGGAATGTTAGGCTTTTTAAACCTGGGAATGAAATCTACCAGATGCTTCTGATCCTGATGAATGCTGAGTCACCCTGTGTGAGCCTATATTAAAAATGGAGAATAAACCCCAGTGACTTTAACAACACCTGACCAGAAGGAGAGCCTGTGCAGTCCGTTCCAAGCAGCTCCATTAGGCAATTAAAAATAGTTCTCCTACTGTGGGTTTAAGGGCGTTGAGCCATCAGCAGCTATTTAAAAAGCCTCAGCTGCCACTATCCAATCCTTTGACAACCAACCAGACGACCCCCTCCCTCTGACCCTTATTGATTTCAGTCTACACCAAACAGCCCCCCCACCGCCACCAAAGAGCCCAACCCCTCTGGCTACAACGCTGGGGTGCCGTAATGTTTCAATTACTGACCCCTCT
>NC_137688.1:58487091-58562091 GCF_963989245.1 Nansenia antarctica | reverse complement strand
GCTTAATCCTTGGCTCAATTCAAGCCTATCACTGTTTCAATGCGTAGATAAAGCATATTATTGCTAGGTCTCGATCCAAAACATGTGGTTGCATGAACATGATTTACGGTACACCATTCCCATATGTACTTGTTCTGACATTCACTGATCAGAGATAGCTGTCAAAAAGTGTGTATACAACCCATACAAAGAAAAGCACACGCATTCACACGCACGCACACACACACACACGCGCGCGCACACACACACACACACACACGCACACACACATGTACACACATGTATACACACGTACACACACACACACACACACACACACATCTTATCATGTAACACTACTCCCCAGGTCTGGCTAATAGCATTAGATGGTGATGGATGTCTGATTAAATCAGGCAAATTGAATAATTCTGTGTTGCTTTCATGTCAGATATGAAATCAGCTCAAATGAGAAGACGAGGATGGTTTAAAATAGGAGCAGAGAGGGGTACTGACTATGCCCCCACCCCCAGCCACACAGACAACAGGCAAGGCAATGTAGGTCTCAACTCAGTGCCACTGAACCATTCCTGGTTAGAGTCAGTAGTGCCAGGTAACATACTCCCTGCCAGTATAACACATAATTATCTCCCTCTACAACTCATTTCAAAGGAGTTCACATTCGCTGTCATGTTTTAAAAGCACACTATTTGAGAAGCTTATACTGTACTGTACAGTATTCGCAAACACTGATTCTTTCTCTCCCTCCCTTGCCTGTTTTCCCATTTGTTCTCTCCCTCTGTGGTGTACACTGAAGAGACTGAGGCAGCTCCATTATTGTGCAGCACTAATGTTTGTGTGAAAGGCTTTATCTGCAGCTCTTATCTGTGGCCCGCTCCCCAGCTGCCGTACACCTGTCAGGCTGGCCGGGAGGGGCTGGGGTGGAGGGCTTGGGGGGGGGGACTGTTGTCTGGGCTCTGAAAGTGGGGTCTGGGGTTCAAAGAAAAGTCGTACTGATGGAATGTGTTTGAGATAGTAAGGAAATGCTTTGTGGTCACTTCAGGGGGTTTGTTAAGTGCAGTTAAGGACACTTCCACTTCCACAGTGTGTTTTTGTGACAATGTGTCTTTCCACAGAATATCCTGAAAAATACTCCTCAACAGAAGTTGACATTTTCATGAAAATCAAGTCAAAGTGATGTTTTATGAAACATTTCCCACTTGGAAATGAAAGGAGTAACTGTATCAGATGTTTTGTCACTGAATTCAAAACTATACATACCCATGAAAACATAAGAGGTCAATTCAGCATGTGTCCCAGTTTGGTTTTCATGGCCCCACAAATATGGCTCAATCAAGCAATCAAATGATGTACTCTTTATATCATGCACAAGCTGATGTTGGAGACAAGAAAATGTAATTATAATCAAAAGCACTCTCCAGGTGATTGACTGATAGAGGTCCTGTACCATGGGTGGATTTCCCCTGTGTGAGGTTGTGGCTGTCTACTGCTCTATTCCTCCAGAGATTTAGTTGCCATTGCAAACCAGGTAAAGCTCAGATGTGAACAGTCTTGTGAGCTGTACAGTAGTGCTCAGGTATCGAGACCGTAAACCTAGGGATCCCTCTGTTATTATTCTTGCCAATGAAATTTGACCCAATTTCTCTTTTTGGCATGACATACAGTACATCACAGTCAATTTCAGTGTTATTATATAATCAGCTTTGTTGCAATGCTTTTGCCTGTACGCTGATTGATGCATTTCAGCAGGGGTGTCAAATTCAAACTTACTGAGGGCCAAGCTGAGGTTTGTGAATAAAATCTGGGGCCAGACATTTAGTACAATGATTTTGAAGAAATATAAGTAGGCTAGTAACTGTATTAAATTAAAAAAATATTGCATGGATGCACAGATATTATCAATTAACCATCAAATATTATGTTTTTTCCATGTTTGTGGGTAATTCTTACCTTAAGTATTATTATTTAAAATAAAATAACGTAACAATTAAACAAAACACATCTGCATCATCACTATTGTCTTTAATAAAACAACAAATACGGTCTTTGTTACCAGCCAAACGGATTAATAAAGCAAAATAGTATTTGTTCTGAACAATGATTTTCTATAAAATGATAACTGCACAGTTAAACAAAACACATTTGGATCACAGTACTTTTGCCTTTGACATACGGTAGTCACATAGTCACACGCCTCCCGCCCAACCTGGATCCATACCAGTTCGCCTACAGAGCCCACAGGTCCACAGAGGACGCCATCGCGACGACTCTCCACTCCACTGTATCCCACCTGGAGAGGGGGAACAGCTACGCGTGACTGCTCTTTGTGGACTTCAGCTCTGCCTTCACACCATCCTTCCAGACAGGCTAGTGACCAAACTACTAGACCTGGCTGGGACTATCACACTCCATCTGTGCATGGATCAAGGACTTCCTGTCTGACCGCCCCCAGAGGGTGCGGGTGGGCTCCCACACCTCCACAGCCCTCAGACTCAGCACTGTTTCCCCCCAGGGCTGCGTGCTAAGCCCCATCCTCTACAACCTCTACACCTACGACTTCACCCCCGTCCACCCCAGCATCTCCATCATAAAGTTTGCAGACGACACCACCGTGGTGGGCTGCATCTTGGGGGGGGACGAGGCGGCGTACAGGGATGAGGTGGAGCAGCTGGGCGAGCTGTGCAAGGTTAACAACCTGCTGCTGAACCAGTCAAAGGATTCAAGCACTTTCAATGACCCGTGTCTATTGTCTAAACTTTTAAGACCTTGATTTATTTTTCTAAAATTCACAAACTTTCAAGGATTTCAATTATCAACAACATGTAAGCCGTCCACAGAGGGTTCACAGACAGTTCAAATTTGCATTGAAAAGGTATGTTGTATGCCACACAAGAAGCAGGCATTTGCAAATATCAGCATGGCCTCGAAATACCGTGGCTAGCTGGGTGGATGAGCTGGCCTCCGACTTACACATCCAGCTAAAAACTAAAGCCAAGGAATTGCTGCTGATGAGAGTACTTAAACAGGACGGACACTGCCCACCTTTCTATATTCATCCGGGGGGTGGATGCTCAGTTTTCCGTCACAGAGGAACTTTTGGATATAAAAGCGATTCACAGGACAACGACTGGACAGGACATTTGCACACAATGGAGCGGTGCATCAACGAAACGGTCCATGTTCATATTTCCATAATGCTCATGCTTCGTTTCAAAATGCCTCCAAAGGTTATACTATTTGAAAATGGCCAACAATGACTCTTGACAAACGAGACACACTGGCCTCTGTCTCCCGTGTTCCTCTGTTTTATTCTGTTTCTCATCTTTCTTGAAATTGTCGATATTCATTGTCCACTTTTCTTTTTTGGCCATTGTTTATGCTAGCTAGCTACTTTTGGAAAGGTAGATTCATTTACGTTGTTTATATGGTGGCCTAGGTAGTCCATTTGGCCTTTATTAATTCTCTGATAAAAGCGTGACAGTGGGGCGTGGTAGCGCCTCCTGCGTTTCAATGTTGTATTGTCACGGATGTAAATGTAAACACCAGCGCACGGGCCACATTAAAATGTTTGTCAGAATTTATTGACGGGCCGGGTTAAAAGTCGCGGGCCTTGTAATTGACATGTGTGCATTACAGTAACAAATATTTGTGATGATATGAATGATCTATCTACAGTGGGGGAAATAAGTATTCAACATTCAACACATTCTTCTCAAGAATTTCTCAAGCTCCTGTGCATGGCCGTTTGATGGTCATGTGATGTTCCTTCCACTTGCGGATAGTGGCCCCAATGGTGCTTATAGTTGCATTTAGGACTTGAGAAATCTGTCTCTAACCAGTGCCATTACTATGCTGCTCAACAATCTTGTTGGGAAGGTCTTGGGATAGCTCTTTGCCTCCACCCATCATGAGATGTTTCTTGCAGGATAGCTTGACAAATGATTTGTTTACATGCATTCAGGTGGGAGGTGGGAAACCCTATTTCAAAGAGTGGAAGTACTTACCCACAGACATGCACTAACCCAGCTGATTCTAATTATAACAGGTAGAAGAACTCATTAGTGCCATAAGCTGGTTTAGTGCTTTTTCTTACTGTGTTCAATACTTTTTCCCTATCCCTATTTTTCCCTATGGAGCACTTTGAGCTGCAACATTTGCAGGAAAAGCGCTATACAAATAAAAAGTTATTATTATTATTATTATTTTGCCATTCCACTTTATTGGATATAGCGTTTTCATGGGTTGGAATGTTACAATTTATATAGCGTAAAGTGTAGTTGTATTGAGTTAATAGAAATGCCTGGCCTAAATTTCATGTGAATAGCTGCAATGGAAACATATTCAATAAAAAAAGATTGATGTGTGGAATACTTATTCCTCCTACTGTATGTGAAATCTATGTGACAGCTACAGTACTGAGCCAAGAGTGAGAGGAAATCACACATAAATCTCCCAATCCCAATCTGTGTGCTTGGTGATTTGCTATGTGATTGGTATGCAGTGAGGAAGAGAACATCCCTCACCCCACACCCACCGCACACCCCTTCATGTTCAATTGTACCATCTCTGCTTCCTGTTGCCCTGCTCTATGCTGGGCCATGTGATCTTGTTAATGGAGGCTGCCTCTGGTGTGAGGATGATGGCCTGAGTTAGGCAGTCAGTCGTGAGGAGAGCCTTTTAGGAGAGCAGCCAAAACAAACTCAGCCAAGTGTATGACCACCTGCTGCACACCTGCACTCCCATACTGACTGGCCGAGACCTAGTCCACCGTGACCACCTGTACAGAGGCCATGTCAAATCACTGACAATAGAGAGTCACACAATGTGTCCCTGTATAGCTGCTGGATCCTACATATAAGCTCAGGTCATTGAATAGAATTTAGTAGGCTTTTTTTTTTTTTTTTTGGGAGTGTGGAATTCCACTTCCCTTTCATATGTTTGACATTAATCTACACAGCAGACAGAAGGAGAGGGGGGTGATAAAGGTAGATTGGACATGACGCCAAGCTCCTGCTCGGAAATCCTTTTGACATAGTCAATATCACTTCATTAAGTGAAAAGACTTGGATTTTTTTTGCTTTGCTTTTATTTGGACAATATAGCAAATACTGCAGAAACATACAAAGGTAGTAAGAGCTAATAGTAACACAACAATCAGAGCAAAAAGAATGATTGCATTTAAGAGCATTTGTATTTTATAAGCTCAAGTTCATTGATTGTATGCTACTTCACATAGGCCTACACATCATCTTCAGCATCTATGTAAACTTGATATAAATAAGACAACATTTGGCTATGGCATGAAAAATACAACAATGAGTCATGTCAATCACACAAAACAATAATTTACATAAGATAATTTCAATAAATAAATAAATAAAAACAATCATGAGTGTGTATGTACTGTATATTGGTAACACAGAATGTAAAAATAACAATACAATATCTGGCCAATGATAAATATGACATACAATCAAAAGAAACAATCTTAAACAATTATTCAACATTTCTTATTCTTAATTAAGGCAGTTTTACAGCAGTATACAAGAACTCTAATCCAAGGCATTATTGGCTACACTAGGAAAACCTTTCAAATTGTATCATGTAGAGGCAAAGCTAAAATTGAATGTTCACAGATTCACAAGCTATATTAAAGCTAATAAAGTGATAGATACATTTACAGCCTGTGAATTAAAAGGCATTTTATGACAACAGTGTACAGCTAGGATATCCCGTTCTTAGGTCTAGAAGCTAATGCAATAGCAGTTGTGCAGAGATCCTAGAAAAATAAGTCAACAGTCTAATGCGTTACTTTCTTTAGATAAACTAAGATGAGTCTGCAAATATAGAATTCAAGCTCCAAACAGGTTTGAATGCAAGTGGTTGAAGGGTCACACCTCGCTGGGTGATTCCTTCACGCTCATGACGCAAAGGCACGGTTTCGTCTCCAGTTTAGCAGGCTGGGCGCACAGGCATTTGAAGGAGGATAACTTGCCTGTTTTCTGAGGGGTGACATTTGTTGATGTGCCGTGTAAGTCCCGGGGAACTGTAAAACATGGCAGGGCAATATTTGCATGGGTACACCTGTGAGGAGTGGAGGAGACGGATGTGCCGCTCTTGGCTTACCCTGTTAGGGAAGTTCTCTCCACAGACAGGGCACGGGTGGCACCCCGAGGAACTTAAATTCAGTGGCGCGTGCATGCTTTGAGTTTGGTCACACTGCTTTCCTTCGTTTTGGGACGATGGGTATGCATCGTGGTCCTCGCTGCTTGTAGTAGTAGGGGAATTATGTTGTGATAAAATGTGCTTTCGCAGGTAAGCCTGGCGTTTAAACTTTTTGCCACAGTGGTGACAATCATAGAGCCCATCCTCTGATCCCGATTCGGACAGACCGGGGCTGGGTGTGTCCCTGTCACTCGCCTCCTTCACTTCATCGGACGCAGACGCACCCTTGTCAGGTGCGGTCGTCTTCTCGTTCTCTGGCTTGGTGTTCTGCGCACCAGATATGGATGTAGAACTCTGTGGCTTCGGCTTGTGCCAACGCCTGTGGGAGGCGAGGTTTGCCGGGCAGCTGAATACCTTGTCACATTCAGGGCATCTATATTCAACTCTCACGATTCTGGAGCACTTGTGCTGAGCTAGTGCGAACGGGTCGACATATGCTTCTCTGCACAACTGACAGACAAACTCACCGAGGGATTTGTCTCCTCCGGTCGATTGAGGTCTGGGTTTTTGGTCGACTGGCGCTTCTTTAATTCTGAGCCCCAGAACGGGGGATGTGGTGAATTCGTCTTCGAAGTGCAGTTTCCTGATCGCTTTGGGTTTTTTGGGTGCAGGCTTGCTTTTACGCTCGGTGTCGCTTGAAGGCCTTTTGGTGCCGTTCCCGCCGGTGACAGCGGATGGAATTGTATTGGTGGTCCCGGTCCGGTTGCTGTTACTGGTGCCGATTTTTAGGTCCACTGGGGCAAAAAGATGATCTAAAGTCGTTAGCGCTGCAGGTGTCGGGAACGATTCAGCGGAAACTGGTGAGCCGATATTAAAACGTCTCTCCAAATATGCCCTTTCATGTTCTTTGCTGACTGGTCGAGTGGGGCTGTACAGTGCTTGGTACACCGCCTCTGGATTCCCGAATTGAACAGGTTTAGCACCATCCTGTACGGGAGCTGCGGCGACTGCCTCGCAGAACGGTGAAGATGCGAGCGGCGCGCGTTCTGGGCAGGGTGCGAGAGGCGCCGATGGAGGTGCCACATCTCTTTGATTCTGTCCCAGTTCCTCTTCATCAGAGCGGACCCTGTAAGACACAGGATTTGTTTTCTTGTTCCTTTTCACCAAAAATCCCCTGGGCATCTTTGCAGCAGACTGGGAGAATTAAGGCACTTTCTGAGAACAGATGATTTCGAAAAATAAAATCCAATTTCAGATTATTACAAACACATCTTGATTTTCGACGTTCCCCAGCTATTGATCGTTCTCTTCCCGAGATGCTTTCACCACAAAATAGCTGCACTCTTTTTAAGGAGAAATGATGACATTGTTCTCGCCCCTTGTTGCCTCATCCCCAACCAATCAGATGGAACTAGATCCCTATGGATTTGCGAGTGGGTGTGGGAGGGTGGAGAGGGGCTTGGTTTCGAGTAAAAATGTAGGAGGATTTGCTGATTGCTAAGCAGATGTACCTGAGGGTTTTATTATATTATGCACTCATGCTACGCCCCCCCCCACCCCCACCACCACCACCACCCACCCACATACACACACACTTCGTTGCCCCCTCGTCCGACGACGGCACACGCCGAGACCCTCCTTTTTTATGGTCTGCTGAATTTGTAAAGAAATGCACACGTGCCTAGGCTTTGTGTGTCTCCTTTGGGGGGCTCTGATCTGCCAAAGAGGAGACGTCCATCAGTACTCACAACCATCAGAATCTAAAATTAAAATTGGGGAGCGGTGCCTGGAAAATGACAATAAAGATGCTGTGAATTGTGTCAAAATAATTACCTATCACAAAAGTTATCTGAGAGTAGACACTAGAAAGGCATCAAGGCTTTAATAATGGAGGGAAATATAGGCTAATTCAATTCCAAAAACATTGAGTAAAGAAAGTCGCAAAATTGTTTATTATATGTTGATGTAATTGAGTCGGCAAACATTATATCCTATACATAAACATTGGAGAAAAAAAAATGAACACAGAAAATGTATCTAAATAAAATGTTTCAAATTGACATATGAATCAGTCATTTTACGCATACATAATTAATCAAATAGGGTTCCCTATTTTGCATTACAATGGTCGCGCTTGTGCAAGCTGTATCCCGCTTGTGATTGAAAAGGAAATTGCACGGTAGAATGGGCCCCAAAAGCAATCTGGCCAAGAGATACTGTCGGCGCGTGCTGTGCGTAATCAGTGTGCTTTGGACAAAGCAGACCATTTCAAAATGGGCCAAACCATGATTATCTCTTCGTTAAAACAGTCAAACCCAATTCCTTCAGGTCAAATCATATCCCCTCTCTAATACACCAACCACTAAGGCTAGGAATAAAAAGACTTGTCTAGTTTTGCTAATGCCTCAAGATTTAAATCCATTGCGCTGTTATAAATCGCATGTTAAGTGATTATGTGCGTCTGAAGGCTGTGGACAATATTCAACCATACAAAACACAACCATAACATGTTTGTGTGGTTGTTCGAAATACCTAGAGACCTCTCCGGTGAATTCATGTTTTTAGATGGAGGCAGTTTGGTCAACTTTGCTCACATTTCATAGACTATACTGACAACGACTAACTTAGAACCATATTTGCTAAATGTATTATTTTCCAGTCCAGTTACGCTTACTGTTGACCTCAATAATCATGGCAGGCCTACGGACGGATAGACATGGAATTCCCAATAATCTTTTTGTCTGATTCCTGATACTAGGCTACTACTTTTTAGGCAGAACGTCAGAAACATTCTTCTACAAATTACATGTAGGCCTACATAACATTTTATTTGACAAATTATGAGTAACTAGTGTATGCTCTATGAAGTAATGAAATTAAGGCACAACCGCACACACAAAAAATAATGATTTGATTTGCTAAATAAAAAGATGAATGATGGAAAGAGTCAGGGTGGGTTTCGGAAATACATATCGTAGATATTAACCTCCTGCCAACATTTCAAATTGTTTGCATTACACTGACTAACAAGTCTGCAGTAAATGTCCCCCAAGAATGATGAAAGTACCAAAATTATAGGACTTCTGGGAAACGTAGTTTATCACGAAGAGACGCATATTACGTCCAAAATGTCATGACTGTAGCTCAAATGGGGCAGGAGAGATGCTTGCTCAACGTTTGGTGGGGGGACACCATTTCTAATTAGCAGAACATTTAATGGGCGAAGCTTATATGCCCTTATGAGAAATATGTTGCTCATTAGATGCTGCAAATATGTACCACACCGCTTGGTCAACGTTTACAATCTACTAAAAACCCCTTTGGGACAATCAGCGTAATTTTGTATGTCGGATCTCTATGGAAAGACGCGTCAATCACCCAAGTTTCAGTATTGTCCAAGTGGTGGTGGAAATATCGCGTGACCTACGAACATACGAACGGAGACGGATACACAGTCGCCTCAACAATTATCCAATACTCAGGGGACGAGACGACTCGTTGAATGTCATTGAGCCATGTCATATACGGATTCGTACATTCTTAATTATGGTTTCTCGTACGGTACCGTTTATCTCACAACGCATGAACGATCACATACGTTTAGGCGCGTGTGTGGCTATTTGTTCAATGGCGTGTGCTGAGCAAAAAGAGGTAGGCCAATATTTGCGGCTCATTAGCATACAGCTGTAGAGTCCCCCTCCTCACGCTCACAAAATCCACTTTCATCAAGGCCTATATGTCTTATCGGTCATGCTGCCAAGTCCTTTGCAATCACAGTTAGCCTACCAGTAGCCTTCATTCATTCATTCATTCATTCATTCATTCATTCATTCATTCATTCATTCATTCATTCATTCATTCATTCATTCGGGAATTTGACAAAGCAATTCAGTGTTGCTGATACGTGGGATAGCTAAAACTTTACAATAATTTCTTGTCACTTTTGTTTTGTCTATTATCTTAAGTCAGTTAACTTTACTGTTCTTGAATGCAAAAAATAAATGTCTGCACAAATATTAATCTAACACATGATAGTTGAATAAGATCAAATGGATGGAAGATATCAAACCATATGCTATTTTCAGTTCACAAAATTTAATGACAATTCAGGATGGATAAGTCATCTCTATATTTTCAACTAGATATTTTTAGCTAAAATGTTAAAACAACATTTGTTAAATGTTCAAACAAATCAGAAATTGAACATTCCTATTAGGGAAAGGTAACATGGAGACACTATCACAGTAGTCCAGGCTGGGCATACATGGTCAGGTGGTATCTGTTGTATCTCAGGTAATTGAGAGTGCTTGTCTTCAGGGAAGCCAACCCCCCACTCTCATCAAACACCCTTTTGAGGAACAGCTTTGGGTTTTCAGAAATGTCCAGCTTCTCATCCACCATCCTCTGAATGAGTTCTGGAATGGACACTGAGCCATTATTGTCCTTGAGAAAAAGAGAAAGGCTGAGTTTAAAATGTTCTTTTCAAAGGAAAACAAATTAATAAAATCATATCCATTCATTGTATCTTGTAAAAGCATACATAAATCACTTCATACCTGCACCTTTGTTGAATGCATGATCTGGTGTATTTCTTGTTCAAAGTCTGAAAACCGATCGTGATATAATGCCAGACACCACTTCTCCCTGAAGTAGCTGCAGAAGACATACATGAAATTAACAGTGGACACTGTTGAGGACTTCAAGCCACGTACACACACACACACACACACACACACACACACACACACACACACACACACAAACAGCCACGCACAACAGTCCGTTTATCTAATAACGCCCAACAACAGCATGGTCAATCAATTATTTTAACGGTTCATGATGTTCAGTCAGCTTCAATAATCACATTGAGAGTGGCCTCATTCACTGCCATGACAAGGGCCAGTGAAGAATCCAGATTTAATAAGTGTTAGAGAGCCTTATGACCTCTGCAGGGTGGCTAAGCCATTGTCTCCCCACAGACCAGAAAAGCAGATTGGGGACCTGCATAAACAGATTAGACTCAGGGACAATGGCTGCTATATCTTTGGGTCACTTGTGTTGAAACATCAGTAATGAGGTCGCCCACACATAGATATCAAACTGCTACCAGGAAATATTGACAAGAAATATGTCTCAAGAAAGACCTCTAAAAGAGCTGCTAAATTGACATGTGGAATTAACTCCTAAAATGAAAACATTATTTGCCTTGTATTACAATTGATTCTTTCTTTAAATGTTTGAAATGCTATTCTATTCTATCCTTTGTTATCTGGAAGTCCCTTTTGACTCTTTTCTCTTCCTGTATGGTGCTGAAATGTCCCTACCTGTAGAGGTCATGAACCAGGCCTTCGTCGTAGCGGGAGCACAGCCTGTTCAGCAGCCGTTCATGTTTGCCATAGAGACACAGGTAGTTGGACACTGGGAAGGGTTTCAGTGACAGACAGGTGATGGTCTCTACCATGTCATATTGGTTCAGATGCAGGTGGAAATAGTTCCCAGTCTCTTTTCGGCCAGTCAAAATCTGTCTTCCCTGGGAAATACAGATAATCATTTATCTAAGTCATAGATAAAGTCATATTCATACTACATCTTGTTTGTTTGTTGTTTTCATATCTTATTAGTAGTTTGTAACAATACTGTAATCAATAGATCTTCTTAACCTCCAAAATGTACAGTTTCAATTTAAAATTTAGTCAAAAAGAAACATTTATTATTGATACAATAAACAATGCAATGCATCAGGCATTTGTGTGTGCATTTGGAGGAAGACAATAGTAGGAACCTGTTAAACACCTACCTGTGGAAGTGCAGATGGCCCTGCTATAGCAGTATGGGTGGCTGGTTTGGTTACATGGAGATAAATGTATCCTCCTGGCAGTCTCCCACCTTTTTTTCAGGAAATGAAAATAGATAGAGGGATCAACAGAATTGTATGCATTTACTGAGGCCAATAAACAATACTATATATAGGATGTGAAATATCTACAACCCCATTCCAAAAAAGTTTAGGGACGTTGTATAAAACTTAAATAAAACAGAATGTGATAATTTGCTAATAATTTTTTGACATATTTTCAATTGAAAACAGCACAAAGACAATATATTTAATGTTTTACCATATCAACTTGATTGATTTTTGTAAATACAGTATATGCATATTCTGAATTTGATGCCAGCAACACCTTTCAAAAAAGTTGGGACAGAGGCAACAAGAGAATTGAGGAATGCTAAAAAAAAAAAACACCTGTTTGGAACATTCCACAGGTAAACAGGTTCATTGGAAACAGGTGAGTGTCATGATTGGGTATAAAAGGAGTATCCCTGAAAGGCTCAGTCGTTCACAAGCCAGGATGGGGTGAGGTTCACCACTTTGTGAACAACTGTGTGGGCAAATAGTCCAACAGTTTAAGAACAACGTTTCTCAACGTACAATTGCAAGGAATTTTGGGATTTCACCATCTACACTGTAGATTCTACAGTCCATAATATCATCAAAAGATTCTGAGAATCCGGAGAAATCTCTGCACGTAAGGGGCAAGGCCGAAAACCACCATTGAATGCCTGTGACCTTCGATCCCTCAGGTAACACTGCATTAAAAACCAACATATATTTGTAATGGATATTACCACATGGGCTCGGAAACACTTCGGAAAACCATTGTCAGTTAACACAGTTCGTCACTGCATCTGGCTGCGAAAGCCATATATCAACAACATCCAGAAATGCTGCAGGCTTCTCTGGGCCCGAGCTCATCTGAGATGGACTGACGCAAAGTGGAAAAGTGTGCTGTGGTCTGACGACTCCATATTTCAAATAGTTTTTGGAAATCATGGACATTGTGTCCTCCGGGCTAAAGTGGAAAAGGACCATCCAGATTGTTATCAGCGCAAAGTTCAAAAGCCAGCATCTGTGATGGTATGTGATGTGTTATAGTGCCCATGGCATGTGTAACTTGCACATCTGTGAAGGCACCATTAATGCTGAGCGTACAGATTTTGGAGCCACATACGCTGCCATCCAGGCGACATCTTTCTCAGGGACGTCCCTGCTTATTTCAGCAAGACAATGCCAAACCACATTCTGCACGTATTACAACAGTGTGGCTTCGTAGTAAAATACCAGACTGGCCTGCCTGCAATCCAGACATGTCTCCCATTGAAAATGTATGGCGCATTATGAAGCACAAAATACGACAACGGAGACCCCGGACTGTTGAGCAACTGAAGTTGTACATCAAGCAAGAATGGGAAAGATTTCCGCTTTCACAACTTCAACAATTAGTGTCCTCGGTTCCCAAACGCTTACTGACCGAGTGTTGTTAAAAGGAACGGTGATGTAACACAGCGGTAAACATGCCCTTGTCCCAACTTTTTTGGAACATGTTGCAGGCATCAAATTCAGAATAAGTGTATATTTACAAAAAAACAATAAAGTTGATCAATTTGAACATTAAATATCTTGTAAAAGAATTTGCAAATCATTAGGCCTATATTCTGTTTTCATTTACATTTTACACAGCGTCCCAACTTTTTTGGAATTGGGGTTCAACTAATATTGACTTGAGCACATGGGAAGTTTAGGAGTTATAGATACTGCTCTATTACAACAACAAAAAACGTTGACATGGATGCATAACTACCGTTACTGGACAGATTTTGAATGAGCAGTGAAATAAAATGCCGGGCGTTTAACAAAGCACTAGGAACATTTCAAGGATATTTATTTTGTCATAATAGGACAGATACTGTAAGTGGTTGTATTGTGTATTGGTTGTATTGCATGACACGACCTTGTTTACCCTGTGAAATAGACAGCATTGTGGCCAAGTCCATTATTGTTTGATCATCTAGTGTGAGTATCTCAGAGATTCTATAACCATGGCTACACAATGTTATGTAAAACTACTCGCTGTAGTAAAGTATCCTGAACAGACAATTACATGGGAGGGGATGGATAAGCAATGCACCAACATGTGGTTCTGAATAAATCATAACAAAATGATCAAATATTGTTGTATAATCATAGACCAGCTCATAACACACATGGTGGAACCTTGTTGCTCAGACTATTTTGGAGTTGGACACAGACCTTCAATCTTGGCCTGAGTGTACATGGGGATAAGGCGGTCCACGTCGGCTGGGGGGTTGATTGCGGGCTCCAGTGTGGGGTCGAAGAAGGGCAGCAGCACAGCGGCCAGCTCCTGGCCCACCTCCCTGGAGTTGAAGTTGGAGTGGGACCACTGGTCGGCATGGTAGCGCCGGGCAAACTTGGTGAGAGGCCCAGCGGCACGGATGGTGGAGTCGTTGGTGTGAAAGGTAGTGTCTATGACCAGCCGGCCGTCATACACCAGACAGGCATCATTGATGGACTTAAAAGCATCATAATCCACCCCTTTGGAGGACAGGTTCATAAAAACCTACAGGGAGAAATCAAGTTTTACTACAGTTTTATTTTGAGACTGTGACTAACCATTTTGCTATGGACAAAGGCAGATTTAAAAAAATAAAAAAATAAAAATGTTTCCCTCTATTAACCAAATGTATTTATTCTTATATGAGGTTATGACCACTAGGACTCCACATTTTCAGTCACTTTCAATGTGGACTTACAGAGCACTCTAGTCGGAGGGGCTGGCTATCTGTGGTGAAGGACACTGTAGTGAGAGGCTCAGGGTTTTGTCCATCATTCATCTGGGCCAGTAAGCAGTTGTTGTAGACATGGACCTCACTCTGCTCCAAGGTCTTCTTCATGGCCTTCTCCACTGTAGGATCGCTGAAACAAGAGCTGGGGCCCTCCATGGACTGCTGGACCAGGTGGATGCGAGAGCCACGGACACCCAGGCATAACAGAGTCTCCACGCAGGTGTAAACATCTATGCTGTTGCCATAGACTATGGCATTACCTATGCCACAGTAAAGAGACACAGCTAATGCTCAAAAAACAAATCAAAAAATTAATCAAAAAACGAAACATTAACAGCAAGCTTGATGCAATTCACCATTACAAGAGGAGGATTAGCAGATTAGCAGATTTATTTATTTATTTACAGCCCTGTAGAATGTCTCATATGTTATGTGGCTGGAAAGGGTCACTTGGCAACAGGGTGCAAAATAACTAAACAAAGACCGTATCTTCTCTTGTCTGTGAAGAACTGTGGGAGGGATGAGAGGCTGTTCAAGTGACCTCCAAATTCTTAGAAATCAGCCTCTCTCAGCTGGCAACAATGCTTATAACAATGATGGGAATAGAAGGATCTTAATTCAGTTAAGCCTCAATTCATCTAGGAAATACTTTTTATGCAAACAGAGATGAATAAATGAGCAAATTGCATAGTAATATATATATATATATATATATATATATATATATATATATATATATTATATTACTGTCCCCCCCACTTCAAATTTCAAGTTATGATATATTGTTCATAAGTCTCAAATATTGAGATGCAAAATGTACATCACACACATGGGATACATACTGTCACAGTTTCTAAATATACTTCAGATGATTGGATGATAGAACTGTAAGCATAACGTGTGTTCATTTGTAGATGCAGGAACAGTTCACTGAAGCAAGCCATTGACAGGGCTTTGCATTGGCTCTGTCCATGGTGCTGAAATGCTTACTGTGGACAGCTGCAGCCCTACTACTCCACATGCTGCTATTTATGCTTGTTTTACATGTCTTATGTTTTTACAGTTTATATCATTGTCATTCCTGTCTTCCATAGATTTGGTCAGAACTCATATATTGCATAAGGAGCAAGTAAAGTAAATGTTCTAATTAACTATGAATTGTCTACTTTAGATGGAGTAATTTGCATGATGATTTACTGTATTTCATAATGAACCTATCCCTTAATTAGTCAATATAATAGAGGTAATCTGAATCGGTGTACATCTTTTCTTTCAGAGAAAGAGATTACCGTACTTCTGCTAATTGACATCAGTCTTTTAATCAGCAGAAAATCATGTGTCTGAGAAAATTATATCATCCCGTTAATGGATGGCGGAGACACTCCTGGTTCAGAGAGATCAAAGATTTCCTTCAGACTAATGAGACCCTAATTATTCACACAGGCAGCTGCGTATACATCCTGCTGAATAATTACACACAGGTGGAGATTAATGTACGGGGGCCTGTACCTACCCTCCAGCTCCACAAAGTTGTTCAGCAGCCAGTGGTATGCTGCCACACAGTCGTGGTGGTCATTGAGGGTGAATAGGTTGGATGGAACAGGTCCGGTGTATCTCCGTCTGCGCTGGACTGGGAGCTCGCTGTTTGCAGTAAGACAGCTTATATCCACACCAGATGGACAAGGAACCTAGAGCATAAACAGCAGCATTGTAGCATCATACAGTACAATGCCACAAAGAAAGCCACAAACACGGACACAGCATTACAGCATAACAATACCTATGATGTTTGTTTTCCGCTAACCTGATACTGCTGGCCTGTGCAGAGGATGAGGTGGTCGTAGGGCACCTTCCTGGACCCACACACCAGCACGTGCTTGGCTGCCCTGTCGATGCCTGTCATCTTGCCTGTCACCACATTGACCCAGGAGCGCAGAGAGAGCTGGGCATTGTCCTTGTCACTGCAGCCATGGCTGGGTGGACAGTGGAGTAGAGTCAGTCAGCTAGGCACACTCGACAACAGATGTCCATTCTATAGTACTCTATGTTGAAGCTTTCATGGGCTGTCCATTGAAAAATATATTGGATGGGTTTATATAGTATGGCTGGGGATCATACAGACCAATTGCAGTGTTTGGTTGGATATCCACACAAAGGACACAATGAGTCACACATTATGACAGTCAACAGGGTATGCATGGTTTCAGTGTGAGTCTCACCTTGTGGACAGAAATCTCATGTTTGTGTTGTTGTAGTAGCCTGGGAAGCCATGTGTTGAGATCAGAGTCATGTTGTTGAACCTCAGATGAGGGCTGGAGAGGGAATGGAACAAGTTGTTTACTATGAGGATTATAGGTCCTCAAAAGAGTCAGCCATTTCCACATAATGAGTCCTCTGACAAAAATATGTCAGTAATTAGCAGAATTTAGTGCTGTTATTCTCTGAGAGCTGAGGGAGCAGATGCAACTGAATGCACTAAGATTGAATTCCCTATAGCATTTAATCTACATTGGTATATATTCAAATTGTTTCTTCTCAAAGCCTCATAGGCCTTCCTTTGTTTTGTACCATTTTCTTTTGTCTCTGATCTGTAGTGTCCCACTTTTGTGTTTAATCTGAACAGGTAAAAGGTCTCTTGTGATGTAAATATCCTCTCTGTCAGTGCCAAAAGGGCATTATCTCTGTCGGTGATACGCCAGAGAAAGCCTCAGTGAAAAAGACAAGCTGGACACAGAGCAGGGCCATGTAATGTCAAGCTTGAGATCACCTGCTATATACATAATATAATGTATTTTGTATAGTACTTTTCCCAGTACTCAACGACTCTTTACATCCAAGTGACATTTATGGGGGAAATATTTTTTGGTAATGAATGCACTGAATATAAGTTAAAAAGTAAAGTAAAATGTGCACTTGAAAAACACCTTACCAACCAATTGAAATGTAGATGTGTCAGCACACAATATTCACCAAAACCCTTAAAACTAAACTGATACACTTCTTCACTATTGTAAATGTATAGAATAAATAGCCTAGAGTATAACTACAGTTATACTCAATCAAACTTTCCTTGTTAATCTGAGCCAGAAGGTGGGTTTAAGTCACAGCAATGAGGCATTAAGGGCCATTATTGGAGTCTGACCAAATTACCAGCTCCTGGATTTCTGCTGTTATCAGGCAGTGACAGACGGCCATTGTGACCCTGCTCCCTGACCACCGAGTAGAGCCGGCGAGCCGCCCCATGTGTCTTTATCTGTCTGCCCTGCTCCACGTTATGACCCTGTCCCATTGAGTAATGGAGTGGGCGTGGCCTGGGCCTCAATGAGTAGATGGAAAGCTGGAGGCCAGCCGTTTGGGCTGGGCTGATAAGGGGGCCCAGCAGGCCCAAGCTGACCCATCACTCACCCGACCACTGCAGTGCTCGCCTTAGCATTAGTTTAGTGGACACTAACAGCCTCATTAGTCAACTCATTAGTGACAGCAAACACAGATCACTGCAGAAGATCCCTGACAGGAGAACAGTGGAGTGGCTAATTAAAGGGCCAGCGTGGCCCTCCTGAATGCCAGCCCCAGGCAGCTGTGTGCCCGCCACGCCGCCCCTGCCTGCCTGCCAACCCCCCGCCCCCCCAACCCCCCAAGTTATGCACACTCCACTCTTTCACTTCCACACACAATGACCTGGTTGCCTGGCAGTTATCGACTCGCTGCGAATCAGCAGGGCTAAATTCCTTATTGTTCGGTGGAACAGTTTATCTCAGAGCAAGGTTGAATACAATCATGTAACATCCCCACTTTGCGCCAAAAGCTCTGGTGACATTTCCCCGAGATTGGATTCCAGGAATAAAAGAAAAATCTCTATAAGTTCTTAAAATGAATGGTGGTGACATACTTACAGTACACATTAGACCAGTATTCTGTACCCAACAGTGTATGCAATAATTTTTTCCTAGAACTGTGCTTCAATACTTCATTCAACAAATCATCCATGTCATCATCAAGAAGACCTTAATGAATCATGTGGGTAACAGTAGTATTGGGCACGCACACACTGAATCCCTCCAGGACTGGGTGAGAAGAGCACTAATTAGGATTATGGAAAAAAAAACAATACCAAAAGTGGTGACAGTGGTATTTCTTTGAATGCAACCCTAAAAGTTCAGCCTCCATAACAACAATCTGATTATAGAGATGGTCTTGGCGGGAAGTTGGGATCATGGTGAAGCTAAAGAGGGGGATTGTGTTGCTTTCACACATGTTGCTTTGGGCATGCTCATCATCAGCCCCCTACTCATATTTCGGGTAATCGCTGCTGCTTGAGCTGCACAATCTGTTCCTCTAATGCCTTCAGGTCACTCCCACTAATTACAATCATCACATTTAACATGCGCTTTATTTTTATTTTTTTTATTATTCTAATAAAATCATGAACATTATGAAACTCAACACTTACCAAAAAGCAAGCACCTCCAGGAAAGCTAAGCCAGTGTCAGATGCCCCCACTACAACTACCCTGGCATTGATGGTGACTTTTGGTTCCATGGTAAGCTTTCTGTTTATGTGGTTGAGTGCAAAAGGTACCTGATGGGAAAAGAGAGAGAGATAGTGGCAGTCAGACTCAACGGATAACTTGAGAGGATTAAGGGACAGCCTTTGAAGGTTTATCTCACACAATGTACTTGTATGCCATTCTGTCATTTCAGTAATTTAACAAATAGATGGCAAATAGAATGACTGAAATAAAAAGCTGTAAATAATGTTCACATCATTTTTCCACTTCCAGTTTTGTTTGAATAACAATGGCCTAAAAGTATGGAGGGCGGATCGTGCCACATTCAAATGCAATACACACATCGGAATGCAATACACACATCGGAATGCAATACACGTGTAACACTAAATACAATGCAAAAATACGGCATATTTGTGCCAAAATGAAATCAATGTGTATTACATTTGAGCGCAGCGCATTACATTTGGTCATGAGTGTATTCCATTGCGCATGTGTATTCCATTTGAGCGCAGCGTATTACATTTGGTCATGAGTGTATTCCATTGTGCATGTGTATTCCATTTGAGCGCAGCGTATTCCATTTGGTCATGTGTATTTCATTCGAGTGTTGCCACGGTGCTAATTTGCATTGGTTTTCGACATCCGGTGCTAATTTGCATTGGATTTCGATATCCGGTGCTAATTTGCATTGTATTCCATTCCGACATGAGTTGCATTGTATTTCAACATGAGTTTTTGGCACAGGGGGGGAGGAGCTGGAAGAGACTATAAAACTGTAAGATCTGTAGTTTGCCGTTTGACATTTTTGCCTTTTGAGTGTCCACAGCCACAGCCGGTACTACCGTATTGAATCTCCAGGTAATGTATTTCTGACATCTATCACTTTTGCTGTCGTTAAGATACTTTATTTAGCTGTTTTGGTAGTCTGTCCAATGTGACTAGCTAGCTACGATTTATCATCAAAATAACGAACAGCATAGCTACTATGATAAATCGTAGCTAGCTATAACATCTTCATATATACAGAGAGAGCAGGAACTTCTGGTAGAACATACAGCATTCAAAACACTGCATTGCAGTCATATGGAAATGCTTTTATAGTTCATATCAGTTTTATGTAGCATTTGCTGTTTATTTAGCTGTTTTGGTTGTCTGTCCAATGTGACTAGCTAGCTACAATTTATCATCAAAATAACGAACAGCATAGCTACTATGATAAATCATAGCTAGCTATAACATCTTCATATATATATATAGAGCAGGAACTTCTGGTAGAACATACAGCATTCAAAACACTGCATTGCAGTCATATGGAAATGCTTATATAGTTCATATCAGTTTTATATAGCATTTGCTGTTTATTTCGTTGTTTTGGTAGTCTGTCCAATGTGACTAGCTAGCTATGATTTATCATCAAAATAATGAACAGCATAGCTACTATGATAAATCGTAGCTAGCTATAACATCTTCATATATATATATATATATATATATATATATATATATATATATATATATATATAGAGCAGGAACTTCTGGTAGAACATACAGCATTCAAAACACTGAATTGCAGTCATATGGAAATGCTTTTATAGTTCATATCAGTTTTATGTAGCATTTGCTGTTTATTTAGCTGTTTTGGTAGTCTGTCCAATGTGACGGTATTTTTGCATTGTATTTAGTGTTACACGTGTATTGCATTCCGATGTGTGTATTGCATTCTGATGTGTGTATTGCATTTGAATGTGGCACGATCTGCCCTCCATATAAAAGAAAGCACAGAAATGGGCATTTCTCTGAGCACTTAACTGTCTAAAAGAGAGCACCAGCTTTTAGCTGAAATCCTAATTGTTTTAGCAGTGTTCATAAGAAACATACAGCATTTCTAAATGTCAGATGGTTCCACCCAAGGCACTAAGTGAAGCATTAGTGTTCTAGTTCTCCTACCTGAATACTCATATTTCTGACCATTGGCCCTATTGAAGAAAACATTTCCAAATTTCGGAATATTAAACACAAGCTGCAAAATCAGAATGAATACAGAGAACATTGGGTTATTCACAAAATGTTCCAACTCCCAAAAGCTGCCACGAATCACTAATAATCTCACATTGATCTATGTGTGCTAATTGGGTCTTGAGCATTCATAATTAGGTAAATAGGTTCCACAATACAACTTGTTGGATGGAAAATGGCAGCAAGTAACAAGAACGGGAAATCTAGGGGTGGCATTAACTTTGATTCATATCTGTATCATTTCTTGTAGGTCCTGCTCTGTTCTTGAACATTAATACAGAACCACATAACATAGGTAATAACTTAGGAATTCATAACAAATAAAACTGTATTTTTTCCGCTATTACAATGAGTCAACATAATTGACCCCAGCTAATCACATCTTTACTTTGCTTTGTAAATCCCCCAAATAATCACATCTAATACATTAGATTTTTCATCTGCGGGGAGGTAAGCGTGGAGCAGGTGCAGCTGTCCCCATCCTAGTGGAGGTGCCTAACCTTTCTTCAACATAATGGCCCAGTGCTGTGACCATGGTGCTGTGTAATATGATCCCATATTGACAGAGAAGGAACAGGTGCTTTAAATCTGATTAATACATCTGTGCTGGACCCCAGGCTTACAAAGCTGTGGGCACGCTCTTATCTACATAGCAGCCTGGAAATGGTGGTTGCTGTGTTACTAAATGGAGGTCTTAAATCGCCTGGACTGAAGCAGTGTATGCAGGTGTATCTGCTAATGCACTGAGAGTGGGGATTGCCACACATGTGACACATAATATGAGAAAGCATACTGCACTGAGGGATTGAATCAACACTGAAAAGCACACCAACATGGTTGCATGACTGTGCTTGCAAACTGTGCTGACAGCTCTGTGTACCACAACTCCATTCATGTGTCATGTTAGATAATGAATACAGGATAATGAGGATAATGAATACAGACCAATGTAAGGCAGGAATGTGCAGTGGTTGGTGACAGTAAAAAGTAGAAAGTATGACCTAACTCATTGGTTGTGCTTTCGTACAACACTGAATTTGCCACATTTGCAGTATATCCTCTGAGCAAATGTAGGGTTTGATTAAACAGGTACAGGTAAAGGCCTATGTCCAGAGCTAGGTCTAACTCCAAATGGCTTTCTTTCCTATTTGCTTTATTACCTTACAAATGGATGGAATTACCAGTCCTGCCAAATCAGTGATCATCATCGTGGAAAGGAGAGAAAGCTAGTTGGGGAGATGAAGCTATTGAGACACAGGCCAGGTGTGACTGATACACTAACTTAGGATGAATGGATAAGTGGTCTATGCTGCTTTACTTGTTAAATAGCAGTGGCAAACATGCCAAACCATCTGTCAGAGGAACCATCTGCTCCCATAGTCTACATAAAATGAGCTCTTTAAAAAAAAAAAACATGAAGTGTGGACAGACTGTAAAGAATACTGAGAAAAATACCGTACAGTACCACAAAAACAACAACAACCTATTCTGTGCAATGTTCAGCGTAGTTGTTGAAGCACAGTCAAATGTCGTCCATACAGGCAGTGCATTACACCTGATTGAATAATTCGAACATAATAGTTGCTTTAAATAATAATCTTTTTAACTGCTACTATACACAATTCCGTAGCTCTGAATAAGAAACATTTCTCTGTGTATCCCTTTTTAAAACGGAGCCCATCAATTTTAAAGCAGTGCCCTCTTGTGGGCAAATTAACTACTCACATCACGGATGCTTTCCCCGCTCTCTCTCTCTCTCTCTCTCTCTCTCTCTCTCTCTCTCTCTCTCTCTCTCTCTCTCTCTCTCTCTCTCTCTCTCTCTCTCTCTCTCTCTCCATACTCTCTGCTCACTCTCATATTATCTCTCTCCCTCACATTCTTTAAACTGGAGACAGTCATATTTGCCCATCTGCATTCCCTGGCATGTTAAACCCCTCTTCCACAGCTGCTGCTGTGCCCACCTGGTCCTTGGTGATCTGCTTGGACGGGGCATTGATGCACAGCTCCTCCAGAGGGTAAACAATCTGGCGTCGCGGGCGAACAGGGACCATGCAGTTCAGGACAAAGGTCAAGTAGTGGGCGCAGGAGTTCTGAGTGGAGAGGAAGAGGGCACAGTGTCAGGTGAACCAAACGACCCCACACACCCGATTCCCTGGCTCTACTATACCACTGATATGGGGCAACAAACACCCGACAGATGCCAGGGTGATAATTAGACCTGATAAAGAGGTTGGTTTACACGATTACATCATTAATATGCATTTCCCGTTCAACAGAAACACCTCGATCATGGCTGACGAACCACACTCTTCATCAACTCCCCCAAATGTTGCTGACTCTCTCTTCTTGTTTAGTTATTCTATTGACTCCCTCATCATCACCCAATCTGTTTGCAAAAAGGTAATTAGCAGAGGAGAAGCGGAGGCCTCTACACAGTGAGGAAATGTCTTATTACAGTCCAGAGAGGTGGAGCTGCCAATCCTATCAGCACCTGCTGCCCTGACCCCAGGGAGAAATGGCGAGGGGTGAGCAGGCACTGAGGAACACCGCACTAATGAATATTGGTAACTGAGCACACAGCGGAATGGGCACAGTAAGAAATCAATGCAGCCTTGATGGTTGTCTGGCCCGATCCTCTCACCTTCTGGCTGTGGTAGGAGGGGTAGATGGGGTAGTAAAAGCAGGATTTGTGAGCCTGTCGTAGCGCCTCCTTGAGGAAGTGTTTGGCATAGTGCTGGAAGATGGGATTGAGGGCAAAGTGACACAACTGGCCGTGCTCCTCGTAGCGATGATGGCTGAAGTAGATGAAGTTCTCGATGTTGTAATTGGCTCGAATGTAATCCATATTCTGAGAGAGAGAGAGAGAGAGAGAGAGAGAGAGAGAGAGAGAGAAAGAGATTTAGTATGTAGTGATGTCAGCAACACATTTAGTCTGACGAGCGTTAAAGACAAGAACATGTAATTATTACCTCCTCGTTTCGAATGATTATGATCCCCACTACTTGGTTCTGCACCTGGGCCACAAAAGCCTGCACGGGTGTTCCATCCTGGAAGACAGTAGTGTGAGAAAGAGAAACAGGGAGAGATGAGATATGACAGCCCATAGGGTGTAGAGAGCATCCTCAAAGACCTGGCAGTCAGATCAGCCCAGCTTAGAGCACTACACACTACACACTTCCATTTTCATTTCAAAAGTAATTATAATAAACTGGCAGTAGCTCGATCTGACTCTGACTAACCACGTCTCGACGGGCCTGGTAAAACACGTCCAGGTCGTCCAGCAGAGACTCGTGGAGGCTGAGCCTCTTCACCATGGTACACACAGCAGGCCTATCTGCAGACACTGCCATCTTCACATCAAACATCCTGAGGAGACAACACCATGCTTGACATTCTACAAGCAATTTCTATTTCATACAACTTGGGAATTTCGCCTTTTTGGGGGGATTTCTCACATTTATTTCTTCAATTCTCCACTAACTTATGAGTCAGATCTTCAATATTGAGATGTACACATAATACTAAAACTACACAGGACACACTACACACTTGAGCAGGCCAGAGCGGTGGAAGATGTACAGCTCCTGGGGCAAATTACTGGTGTGGTGTGGTACCACTCTGAGGAAGCTCTGGAGGAGGGGGAACTCCGGGGCCAGCTTTGGCACAGAGATGATGCAGTAATCCTGTTCCTGTAGAGAACAAGGTGGTTGGCTTTATCGCATTATTTCAGTTTCAAAGAAACATCCACAATAAGGAGGGATGGCACCATTTCATTTGATTTCATTTGAAAAAATCACTCAAAGTCTATGGCGATACTGTACTTACAGGGAAAAGTTTGAATATATTAGGCAGAAAGTCCACCGATCTGTGGAAGGAGATGAATGAGGGAAGTTTAGTGAAAATGTGCCTTTGCCAGAAGCCAGAAGCCAGAATCAGAGCCAACATGAGAGATCACAGCAGCAGAACAACTGGCCAACCAATCTGCTCGTTTCAGTACAATGCCCATTGGTCTCAGCTCAACTTTCTCTCCTTCAAGTTGCTGTCACTTTAAGCACCACACTCATTAATTACATGCTCATTCTCTGCAGGGAGTGACTGGATTCCATATTCTGTAACAGCTGGGCAGTAAGGCGACAGAAAGAGGCACCCAGCAGGAGTCAACTAACAATCAGTCTCCTTGCTTTTCACAGCACATGACTGATATACGTTGGAAGTCTGCCATGAAAATTAAGTATTTATGAAGTACAGAATGCAATAATAAAATTGGATCATCATTGAATAATGTTATATTCAACTAATTAGTTGAAAGAATATATACTGTCCTTTTCAACCTTTTTCTAAAAAGAAACACACAAAATGATTCTAACATGAGTGTAAAGCAACAGAAAAGCCCGACCCCAGAATAATTACATGGCTGTTGAAATTATGCTTGTGACCTTCCCCTGAACTTACCTCATTTCAAATTTCTTGTCAATGACAAATAACTGAATACAAAAGGCATTTGGTGTGTCTGAGCAGACTGTTGGTTCTTGCATGTCATCTGAATCCTTGTACTCTGCAGCACAAGCCGTGGCTTCCTCTGGCTGAAATGAGAGTAACAATTATTTCACCCAGGAGAGAGACAAAGGAGAGCACATGAAAGCCAACAAATGTTTATCGTTTACCTCTGATTCTTCCTCAGGTATTTTTGTGATGTCTTCACTTTTTCCCAAGTCCTCTGTTTGTTCAACATCTTGTGATACCTTATACACACGTCATCAAAACCAATCAATTACACTGTGTATGACAATCGCATATCTGTTGTATAGTCATTTTCATTTCACACACAGCCACCCTACTTGGTCATACTGTACCAGTTCAGTGGGACTCTGTTGGCTGATGGCACCGGTTTCCCCAGGAGGCCCCTCACCCTCGGGGCCAGCAACCAGCTCAGGCAGGTCCTCTAGGCTAGGTTTATAGAGACCGCTGAATGGCCCGAGCTCAAAGCACTCGTTGAGTAGCTTCAAATTGATGTCACTACTCACACTGATAAAACCAATAGCAGTTCCCTCATTCTGCGTAGACAACACAAAAACACACGGTCAAAATAGTGTGAAGTAATTTGTGATCAAATTAGCAGTAAAGCTCTCCTGCAATACTGGCTGTATAAATACAAAACATATTTGTGCATATTTGTACCAATTAGGCCTATTTTGTGCAAAAAACAAACAAACATACAGTACAACATTGGGCAACAACTTTAATTTGAGGTAAAATACGGTTGGTTCTCAAATGTAAACCATAAGCCGTTCAAATTAAAGTGTAGAATAATTTATGATGTTCTTAAGAGAAAGAAGCCTGAATGGTATAATCCTCTAGGGCAATGTTGTGCTGTTTTGTTCTCTGAATGGTGAACACATTCAGACAAAACCCCCAAAATGCTACAGATGTCTGGACACAATATGTTCAGTGAGAGCATGTCTTGGCAGAATATCAACTCTCATCTACCATATGTTGCCATGAACACATGTCAGCTTGAGTTGCAGGGAGGGGAGGAAAGATCTGTCATCTTTTAAGTCCTGGGGGAATGCACCCCAGCAGGATTTCTGTGAACCAGGCGAAAGCATCTGCAGCACTGCTATTACATTTTAAATGGCCCTACTGCTCTGTATAAAGGATCCAAAATGACTAATCCCAAATGATAAAACGAACAGAAACAAGTTCAGAAAGAACACAATTTGTATTTTTCTAACCTTAGGAATGCACTTAAAAATAAATGTATACTCATGACAACAAATAAATTAAATAGTAAACAAACTAACCTCACAAACAGCTGCATGGTTTCCCTCATCCTGAGCCTCTATGAGCTCAGCAAGGAAGTAAGGTCCATAGGAGCCTGTTAGTACCTTGGTCTGCTCTGCAAATATGTGTGTGAGGTCATCAAGATCTTCCACCCTGTAATAACAGCCTGATGAATCATTTTCTGAATGTCATCATGATGGCAACCCACGCATCATAAGTCAACCCTTCTGCCAAAATAAGAGCCCTTATGAACAAATTCAATTAAAAGTAATACATCTGTGAGTAAATGTATTGGTAGGTGTGTGTATACAGTAGATACAGAATGTAGATGTGCTGTAGGTTAAATTATTGTGAGAACCTGGCTCTGCGGACATGCAGCCTTGGGCAATAGTTGTGTCTGTGGCACACGAATGCTGAGCACTGGCGCCCCAGGTCCTTGAGGCTCTTCATAGGCTCAAAGATCTCCACCAGTGCAGGCTCTAAAACATAGGTTCCTACTTTTAGTTGGTAATACTGTGAATGATTATTAACTGCCACTTTACTTTTTACTTACTTTTACATTTACATTTACATTTTTGGCATTTAGCAGATGCCTTATTCCAAAGCGACTTACAATCAATACATTTGACTAAGCAAGTGAATCATCAATCTACCAGTCGTATCAGGAAGAGTAATCTAGCTCAGGCCAGGGGCCATTGGCAGTCTCAGTGATAGAAGGAAAAGTATTTTGTATGTTTTATTTTAAAAAAAATATAGACACTGGAGAACAGAGAGACAGTACAAGGAGGCAGTAGAAGTCATAGGGGACACAGTAAAGGGGAAAAGTGGGTGTCTCAGGAGACGCAGTGCTGGGGGGTAGTGGATGTCTCAAGAGGAGCAGTTAAGGTGTAACCTGAAGAGATGGGTCTTCAGTCTCCGACGGAAGATGGATAGTGACTCTGCAGTTCTTACTTACTTACTTTACTTACTTCAATAATATCCTATATGCAAAGGAATTACTGTATGTACAACTTCTCACCTGGGCAACCACTGTTTGGGGTGACCAGGCAGATGTATTGCAGTTCTGTGATGGCATTGAAGACAGTTCTGAAAGGAGACATGTAGGTGTTTATCTCTTTGCACAGTCGATCACCCTGTCAAGAACTAACGACGCATACAAAATCAAATCACAAGAATCTAATTTCTGGCATTTGAAATTTTATGGAATGGCTGTGGAATTAAATTAGAAAGGGATTATACAAGATTATAACCCAGATTAATTATGCTATATTATGAGAAGAACATGTTATCTTTTTATCAGGTTATGACAGGCTTGTTATATAATTATGACTTGTAACATAACCCCAGTTGGTACTGATTACTCTGCTGCTCTGTTCTGTGCTGACTGTGTATTAGGCCACGTTATACATTGAGAACAACTTTTTACCTTACAATCTCTTTAGCACTCGCAATAGAGAAGGTCGGTTGTGCCACGAAGAGTTGCAGGAATAATGTGTTCAGAGGCTGTCGTAAAAGGAAAATACAGTTAAATCACTGATGCTGTAGAGAGGATTTAGAGTTAACATGTCATTTAGAATATCATCATTTAGCATAACAATTATTGTGATACAAACTGTGCATTTTTCAGAGCTGAAATGGTCATGCAGAAATGGTTCCCAACAAGCTTGATCCACAAGGTCTCCAATGGGGTGGTCAAAAAAGGCAGCATGAGCCAGGACCTCATTCTTTTCATTGGTCAGGGTCACTGCCAGATTGGCCTTCTCCCTGAAAACATCATCAGTACACACTGTGAGGTTAGAATTGATTGTAATATTGTTGGTTCGTGCATAATTATGCATTCTTATATGAGACATTATTCAACTAATGTACAGCCGAAATCTGTCATATCCAACCATGGGTTAAATATGCTGCATGTCTTGCAGTTGGCACAGTCACTCAAAAATAAAGCTGGATTTGAGTTAATGAACACTTACAGTAAATAAATTACATTTACTCTTCCAAATACTGCTACTGTGGCAGGAGTGATGAGGTTATTGATATCTTGAGCATCCGATGACTCTGTTCTCCTCACAGTCACAGTTTCAACTTTGCCCCCTGAAGAAGTTATAGTCCTCATATTCTTCTGATTTTGAAGGTGGGAAAATGTTCATGAAAACACAAGGTAGATCATTGGATGCTCATTTACTGGAAATCTGGGCAAAATGCAACACAATTACAGTATACGAGACATTTTCTTTTTACAGTTGTCATAACATAATAGCCACATATGTACATAATGTTACAGTATGTGCATAGCTAACCACCTGACCAATCGAATAGTTAAATAGCTAGCTAACCAGTTCAATTCACTCACCTAGTGTTGCTGGCAAGTGCTTTTCAATCTACCACATGCATGATTGCGGATTTGCTACAAACCAGGATGCCCACGACATGCATACAAATAAAGTCGTAGCTAAATGTAAAACCTTGACGAATGTTCAATGTTTAGCTAAAAGTAGGAACCCACTAGCTTCAACTGATGAGTACTATATGTAACCATAGAAACAGAACGCGATGGGGGTGAAAGGTTGCAGTTCATAGGTTGCGCGCAAAGCATACTGGGTACTGTCATGGTGGAGCACACTTTGCCGCAGAAATACACACAACTAACTAACTAACCCAGTTCGTTGTGTGTCGTTGAACAGCCGTTTACTTTGGTTTCTCAGTGGCTGTGCGTTTTAGGCCAACAACATGGCATCTACAGCGGCAGGGAAACAGAGGATACCGAAAGTGGCGAAGGTAATAATGCATTACAAAAATAGATAGCTAGCTTAGCAGCTAATAGCTCATTAGCTATGCAACGTTAGCGTGCCGTACTAGCCCACTCCAATCTCGTGACGTTAGCATTATAAGGTTCTATCTCAATTTTTGGTCAAAATGTAGTTTTTTACATAATCTGATCCATGTTTATTAATGCCTGTGTGGTGTTATTTTTTAAATGTTGACATTTTTGAGTTAGTAATTCATAAAATACAAAGGTTCCATCTCACAAAACATAATGGAATGTAAAAACTTTGACGCTCAATATCTCTGAACTACCCTAAACGGAGATAGAACCTTATAATTCTAAGCTCACGATCTGACGTTACATAGCTATCGCGTACTAACTGTCCACAATCCAATGTCGACCTTTTTTGGACAATTGAAATGAGGTAGTGTGTCGACAATGCTCTTCAAATGACTTAATGCAATTGATAATATCAGTAGCAGGATGTGTTCACAGGAAATGTACAACAAGCTAGCTAGCAGTATATATTGCAGAGGTCAGTCAATCAATTATTTGTATTAACTGTCAATTGTGTTTGATGTGTGCAGGTGAAGAACAAAGCTCCAGCAGAGGTGCAAATCACCGCGGAACAGCTGCTCAGGGAGGCGAAGGAGAGGGAACTCGAGCTGCTGCCACCTCCGCCTAAACAGAAGATCACAGATGAGGAGGAGCTGAACGATTACAAGTTGAAGAAGCGGAAGGTAAACACTTAATCTTTTATTATTTAGTGATGAATCACAAGTCATGTATTTTTGCCACCTGTACAATGATGTGCACTGGACTCCTCACAGGGATTTGAAGACAATATCAGAAAGAATCGCACAGTTATTAGCAACTGGATAAAGTACGCACAATGGGAGGAGAGCCTGAAGGAAATCCAGAGGTAATGCTAAATTTCTGTTTTGTGAAACTTTTAGTAAAGATGTGGCTGTACATTTGGAACCTGAAGTGAATTTTATTGATGACAGTTGGATGGGGAACAAATTAATGGGGAAGATAACCTAACCTTTCTTGTTGTAGGGCTCGCTCTATTTACGAGCGCGCTCTGGATGTAGACCATCGGAACATTGCTCTTTGGCTGAAGTATGCCGAGATGGAGATGAAGAACCGACAGGTGAACCATGCCCGCAACATCTGGGACAGAGCCATCACTATCCTGCCTCGTGTCAACCAGTTTTGGTACTGAACAACCGACCTCTTAAACCAATTATATTATTGTGCTGTAAATTATGCTTGGATTCAAAAAGTGAATAGGTATTCACTATCATTCTATTCAATTCAATAATGATTCAGTAAGGAGGAAGGCAGTCTTCTGTCCATAACTAATAAGTAGATTTGTTCTTATCTCTTCTTTGTTGGTGCTGTTTGTCTCTCACCATTTTAGGTACAAGTACAGTTACATGGAGGAGATGCTGGGCAACATTGCTGGATGCAGGCAGGTGTTTGAGCGCTGGACAGAGTGGGAGCCAGAGGAGCAAGCCTGGCACTCTTACATCAACTTTGAGTTGCGCTATAAGGAGGTGGACAAGGCCCGTTCCATCTATGAGCGATATATCCTTTTTGTCTGGACCCAGTTGTGTTTTTGGTGGCTGCTCAGTCAAAGATGTTCTTGTAATGCATTCATATATCTATATATATATATATCTATATGCCATTTAGCTGACGCTTTTATCCAAAGCAACTTACATTGCAGTGAGTGCATACATTTTCATTATATTTGGTCCCAACGGGAATCGAACCCACAATCCAAGCGTTGTTAGCGCCGCTCTACCAACTGAGCCACAGAGAACCATTCACTTCATGAAAGAAGAATCTGACACAATGTGATGGTATTGATGGACTGATGTTATCATGCAGCCTTCATTGGTTCTTTTAAATGCTTTAACTCCTGTGCACTTGTGATTGTCCATCCGGATGTGAAGAACTGGATCAAGTATGCCCGTTTTGAAGAGAAGCACGGCTACGTCGCACATGGCAGAAAGGTGTTCGAGAGATCAGTGGAGTTCTTTGGAGAAGTGCACATCGACGAGACCCTTTTTGTGGCCTTCGCCAGATTTGAGGAGAAACAAAAAGAGGTAGATCTCCTTTGTCAAACCTCGATATCCTTCACATGAACTTCCTCTGATCAGCTAACCTCGGTCAACAGAACATGATTTTCCTTTCATTTCTCTTAGTTCGAGCGGGTTCGAGTCATCTACAAATATGCTCTGGACAGAATCCCCAAGCAGCAAGCTCAGGACCTCTTCAAGAACTACACTGTGTTTGAGAAGAGGTATGGAGACAGGAGGGGGATTGAGGATGTCATCGTCAGCAAGAGGAGATTCCAGTACGAGGAGGAAGTCAAGGTATAACAAGTGACTCATGAAGACTATTATTATGTTTTCCAGTCTTCCATCCATCCCCAGGACTTAAAACATTGGATTTTGTCTTCTTTTTCCTGTGCAGGCAAACCCGCACAATTATGATGCGTGGTTTGATTACCTACGCCTGGTGGAGAGTGACGCTGATCCTGACACTGCTAGAGATGTGTATGAGAGAGCCATCGCCAATATCCCCCCCATTCAGGAAAAGAGGCACTGGAGGCGATATATTTACCTGTGGATAAACTACGCTTTGTATGAAGAACTGGAGGTCAAGGTAGGCCTGTTCCTGTGTGTTCATATATGTTGACTATAATCTATACATTGCGAGGTCATCTGATTATTGTGACGGGTTACATTTTCTCTTTTGCAGGATCCTGAAAGAACGAGACAGGTATACCAGGCATGTCTCGAGCTCATCCCTCACAAAAAGGTATTCGCAAGCAAAATGAAACAAACCAAAACATTATGATTAAAAACAACACTTGAAGTAATTGTTTATAAATGGTCATACTCATGATTTGGTATCCTTCCTCTTCCAGTTCACATTTGCCAAGATGTGGCTACTCTACGGACAGTTTGAAATCCGTCAGAAAAACCTCCAGGCTGCCAGACGAGGCCTGGTGAGCCGTCTCTTCTTCCTAATCACTGAAGTTGGTTCATGGTATTCTTTGCGTAGTTTATATATTTACCCTCTTTTTGTTCTTCTCCCTTTTATCAGGGCACAGGCATAGGTAAATGTCCGAAGAACAAATTGTTCAAGGGCTACATCGAGCTGGAGCTGCAGCTACGAGAGTTTGACAGATGCAGAAAGCTCTATGAGAAGTACCTGGAGTATGCCCCAGAGAACTGCACCACCTGGATCAAATTCTCAGAGCTGGAGACCATTCTGGGAGACACAGAGAGGGCCCGTGCCATCTTTGAGCTTGCCATTGGACAGCCACGGCTGGATATGCCAGAGGTCAGGCTCCTTCACGCTACCCCAGTTAAAACATTTGAATCTAACTTAATAATAATAATAGATACATTGTAAGTGCTCCAAATGGGAGACTCATTATTTGAGGTTACATTTCCAGGTGTTGTGGAAGTCCTACATTGACTTCGAAATTGAGCAGGAAGAGTATGACAACACAAGAGGCCTTTACATGAGACTGCTGGAGCGCACACAGCATGTCAAAGTGAGTACCTCAAACCCACTGTCTCAATACAATACGTACAAATGCACAACTGCCTGGGTAACAATCCCAATTGCTTACCAAGTGAGCAAATGGTATTTCATCTTACAATTTTAGCATGTCTGCTAAATGCTCATGTCTCCGTGCTCTGCAGGTATGGATCAGCCATGCCCAGTTTGAGCTGTCCATCGATAGCTCAAATAGGCTAGAGAGGTGTCGGCTGATCTTTGAGGAGGCAAACAAGGGTCTGCGCAGCTGTGAGGAGAAGGAAGAGCGGCTGATGCTGCTGGAGTCCTGGAAGGAGTTTGAGAAGGAGTTTGGCTCCGACAGTACCAAGGAGAGGGTGAGCAAACTGCTGCCCGAGAAGGTGAAGAAGAGGAGGAAGCTCACAGCCGAGGACGGGGTAAGCATTGGGCTTTGGCTGATGTCTATTTTGAGATGGGTGAGTGATTGGGTGATTTTCTTGTCACTATGAATGTACTGTGATTCTGATCGTCACCATCTCTTCATTACCCTCTATTTTTTTATGTCATGAAAATCAGTCGGATGCAGGGTGGGAGGAGTACTACGATTATATCTTCCCTGAGGATGCAGCCAACCAGCCCAACCTCAAGCTGCTTGCTATGGCCAAAATGTGGAAGAGGCAGCAACAGCAGGATGGCGATGAAGAAGAGGAGGAGGAGGAGGAAGAAGAAGAAGAAGAAAGAGAGGTGGAGAGGGGTAGAGAGTCTAGAGACACAGAAATGGCGGCAGACTCGGCATCACCAGAAGAAAGAGAGGTGGAGAGGGGTAGAGAGTCTAGAGACACAGAAATGGCGGCAGACTCAGCATCACCAGAAAAACCGAAAAGCAATGAGCCTGTTCCTGAAAAAGACCCCAAGGAGAGCAGAAAGGATGACGATGACAGCAGCAGCAGCAGTAGTGGTAGTGGCAGCAGTAGTGATAGTGAAAGTGACAGTGATAAAGATGCAGGTGAGAAACAGCCCAAGAAGAGCAAGGATGATTCAGTGAAAGATTGAATTTAGCATGCCTGGAATACATTCACTCATAATGAACAGGACCAACTTTGGGGCCTCCTCGTTGTGTATATTTCTATTAATGTTTTACCAAATAAAATAAAAATACATGTCTTTGTTCATGTGCATTCTGATATCCTGTCCTTGTTTTACTTGTTTCAATGTTCTATTGGTAGAGCTCTCAATCACTATTTCAATAGTGTTAACTGAGTAGCAAACATTATATAGGGTGAATTTGGGTAATGTGTTGACATTGGGTAATGTGGGACACATAAGCTCTAGTATGTTTATTTCTTGTTCTAACAAAATCTAGTCAACAGGATTTTTGGATGTCATGTGACTGACATTTTACAGTAGATTTTGTTAGAACAGGAAATAAACACTGGAGTTTAGGTGTCCCACATTACACAATGTCCCAGATTACCGAATTCACTCTACATCAGTACTCTCAATACTGTCATTGAGAAGATTTTTCTGTATTTTTCCTTTTCAAAAACTCAAGAATGTGTTATCACCCATTACAGAGTACAATGATATTCATAACAGTATCATACCTGCATATTCTGTTTTATCAAAGAAAATAGTGGTGGTGCCAAAACTGCTCTCGATGGCTTTCACACCACCAAGGAACCGTTCCGCTTCACGTTCCTGAACCAAGTCTGGAATCGGCCGGCGAATTCCGACCGGAAATAAATTGGTTCGGAGCCTGAAAAGTTGGTTCGCAGCGGGAACCAGAAAATAGTGGTTCTCAAGCGGGAACCAAACAGTCACATCGTCAGTGGGTGTGTCATATTTTAGGCTGCAAAGACCAGCAAGAAGGAAGGAGACGAAATGTAATCTAATCATTAGTGATCAAAAGTTTCAGCATTCTCTCTATCTTCCTCACATGCTCAGCCACAAATACACCACTTGTTTTGACTATTGCAATATACATGGCAAGACAGCAAATATTATACACCTGAATGGGTCAAGTAATTAGATAGCATTTATTGAATTGGATACAATTGTAATATAATTGGATACAAACCTAATTATCTTTGCATTTCATGTAGCATTTTTCACTTTCACACCTACAGTAATAGTGACTGACTCAATGGCATGAAAATAAAAGCATCCAGGATCTATGAGGCTTATTTAATAAGATCTGTAAATACTATGTACAATGAAATTATACACATCACACAGCAAATATAAAACAGTTCCTGGCAATCAAATATTTCACACTACATCTTCAATGCAGATTGTGGGGAAACAAATATATTTGTTTGACCATAAAGAGACATCAAGTGTCAGAGCGCCACTGTCTTTCGTTATTCTATATCTTCTGGTCGGACAGGATGTGGTAGAGGAATGATTGACTTCTTCTCTGTGTCTCTGGAACAAGCTTTCCTCATATCTGAGCAGAGAGAAAGAGCAAATTACTTTTTGCAGGTATTGATAATCTGTTTGTTCCTTTCCATAATGCATCCATTTGAAGAAGTTAAGCTTACCATAGGCATCTTCATCAGGTTCTCCATTACTAGCAGAGTAGTACTCTATCACTGTCCTGTAAACACTGTAGCCCAGCTGTTTGTACATGTTGACTGCCACTTGATTGGAGACTCGTACAAAGAGATCAACGAAGAATCCACCCTTCCTGAAGAATAACAAGACATGACATGGAATAGAAAGGTAAACAAGTAGCTAATATGGTGTTCTTAACAGAGGCCATCAGAAGCCACACATACCTTTCTGAGATCTCCTCTAGCATTTCCATGAGTTTTGCTGCCAGTCCAAGCCGCCTAAATTCTGGGGCCACAGAGAGAGCCGTCACATGTCCATGCCACTCTTCTCGTGCCACTGATCCCTCTGCCTTTCCCATGACTGCAAGGACAGAAGAAATGCCATTTAGATGGAGGCTTATAATAATAATAATGCCTTTTATTTATAGGTGCCTTTCAGAGAACTCAAGGACACCTTACAGAGCATAATTTAAAAACAAGCAACAGATTCAAACAGTGATTCAAACCAACAAAAAAAAGACAAAACAAAAGACTTAAAAACATCAATTAAAAATACACCAGTTTAAAAAGGTGGGTTTTTAGGCAGGATTTGAAGGTGGAGGGAGAGTCAATATTTTAAGGCTGAATGTCCAAATAGCAAATGTTCTCTGGGTTTATTGAATCTTTTTCTTCTGTTCATTTACTGCTGTAACAAAAGTCATCATAGTGTCACAGTGTGTGCCATGTGGGTAGGCATCATAGTGTGTGCCATGTGGGTAGGCATTGTAGATGTCATCACAGTGTGTGCCATGTGGGTAGGCATTGTAGATGTTTTGGACGAAATCTTAGCGTCTCATTCCAATATCTTCCAGCTGACATCTCTTTAAAAAAATGTGGACATTTTTCATCACAATAACCTAGGATTGTCATTTTGAAAATAACTCTTTGGAGTAATCATTTCCTATGGAAAAGGGGCGATCAAGGGGAGGGGGAAATTGAATTCTCTGCCTTGTCTTTTTCCCCATGGAAAAAGCATTTGAGATGGATGGTGGTTATATAAATTAAAATGGTCCATCATTGATATACCTGTAGAGATATGGGTTTGTTCCTTTTCTTCACTATTTCCTTTTATGGGAAAATGTTTACTCCGGTTTACTCCTCACTGGTTTCTACCCCGGAGAGCCCAACACACCTCCTCACCCAACATACATAGCGTCTGCACTCTGCACTGATGTACTGTAACAACATTGTGATCAAACACAATGGGTGCCTGGCCTGAACTCACTCTTAGTGAGTATTAGCCAAGCAGCCTAAAAAACTGTTGTGCCAAAATGTGATGCTGTGATTTGTGAACTAGGGCGGCTGGGCCTCAGGAGATAGAGCCGGCGTCTTATGATCGCAAGGTCGGCGGTTCGATCCCCAGCTGGCCACATGTCAGGGTGTCCTTGGGCAAGACACTGAACTCCCAATGAGCGGGCCGGGGCCTTGCATGGTAGCTTTCCACCATTGGTGTGTGAATGGGTGAATGACAGGCCATTGTAAAGTGCTTTGGAATAAGGTGCTATATATGTGCAGTCCATTTAGATGTACTTACTGTAACCCATCAACTCCCCGCCTGGAGCTTCTGCAACAATGAAGTACTCAGGCCAGTGGGCAAGGTACTGTAAGTAGAATGGGATTCCATACTGTAAAGGGTGGTTAAGGAAAGCTTGTCACTACATTTGGATTGTGCCACATTATCTATGAAATAAGTGCGTCATGGAATTAGATCTGGGTCAGGCTAATAATGAGCATCTTGAAGGATACCGTCTCTGTCAATGGATCCAGGTTGCTGTGAAGAGAGACACAAAGATCAATAATGTTATGCTGTAACTTGCAACACATTTAGAAGTCATTATGTAAACACAGGGAAACCAACGCTAGCACTGTTTATCTGAGAAGCTGTGGCCGATCAGCAGTGTAACGGTGGATTTTGAGAGAAGAATTAGCTGCGAATTGTTGCATATCGATCAGAAGGTTTACACCTGGTGACAAAGCCATAACTCTGGTCAATCAGAGAGTTAGGTGTAAACAGGCGAGAGACTGCTGGACACACACTGTGCTGGACACCTCAGCTAGCTATGTAGCTAGCTCACCGTTTTAGCTGAGCAAAGACTTTAAGTGAGCTAGCAGCAGACATTAAGTGTCGCCTCTATTACAACCTGACAAGCAGACGTAAATAATCCATTCAATCTGGTCGGTGAAATTTATATTAACTCACATATTGTTAAATTTAAACAAGTCATCGCACGTGAAAGCTCGTAATGTTGTCATTTTTCGCTATGGAAGGACCAGTTTTGACCTTTCAACTGTAGCGTCAAAAAAAGCATGATGGCGCCCTCTATCGTTGTGGAGGGGAATTTCATTGAACCTTCACTTTGTTACACTGATAAATCGCAGGCTCCTCTTGCAGGACAGTACATCAATGACTGCTGCACGTTGTCATGAACTTTACTAGAGTGTATTCGTATGCTGCATATCTCATAAACGCTATATATGGTATGTGGAGATAAATGCAGCTATGTACAGCAAAACAGATGGCTTATGAATGGTTTTTGGTAGTGTAGGAGGATAAATAAAAACGACCAAGACTAATATAAACAATTATTAGCAATGAAACAACAATTATTAGCAATGAAAGCACAAAATGCACGAGGACAAGGAGTGTTTTAGAGTTTCCCTTGGATGGTGAAGGATATGTGTTCTGTTCTGTTCCCTGGGGACCGTGTGCAGTAGGTGGAGTTACATTAGAGCAGGTATGAATACTGTCACTGAAAATCCTTGGTTCCACTGATCAGCTAAACACATGGGTGTGTGGTTCATACAAATGGAGTGGTCTCAAGTGTTTGGTTTTCTTGCATTATATGTTGTATTCAGTGGAGCCCAGAACACCACAAGGTAGGCCTATCGGACAAATAGTGATCCAAAACTTGTTTCAGACAAATGTTGTATTTTCTCTGCAATATTAATTTTGATAAAGGTTGCCCCTCTCAGTTGAATGTGTTAAGACAGCAAATTAAGTACAATATCTAATGCAGGCTATTTTATCTTTCTTGTCTATAATGTATCTATTTTGCATAATTGTGTTCACGAACAGTCTGACTGTCATTATAGACACACTATAATTTCATTATCTTTTTCTCTCTCTCAGCCCCATCCCCAACCCCTCTTATCTGGTTTCAGCTCCACGGGAGCTACGGCCTGGCATCCCTACGACAATATCAGTCACTATCCTCACTGAGTCACTTCTCACAGTCATTGCTGAGATTGTCCATGGCAACAGAAGCATAGTCTCAAATACAATCACAATACCAGGAGGTAATCTCTAACTTCTTGTTCTATCTCATTATAAGAAACAGTTGATACATGTTTTATGTGACTTTAAACATACTGCACCAAGTAGCAACCTTGGACTTTTGTATCATAAAGATTTTGTCTGAACATCATCACCACATGGCTCAAATAACAATAAACTGAAATGTCAAAATCCTTTTTTTTTATAGGTTCTACTGAGCTGCTGGTTCTTCCACCTGTAAGTGTTTTTTACATTGATACTATGAGAAAACAATTAAAATGTGTAATTAGATGCCGCAGGCATTGTGATTGCATTATGAACTAATTCAGTCATATCATCATCTATACATAATATGCATGGAGACACAAACCGGTCAATTACTGTCAGTATAGTATAGAGTATTTGGTGCAGAGTATAGAGTATTTGGTTCTTATCCGAGTTTTGATATTCAAGTCTGAGGTCATCTTGTTTATGGAGAGGGGATAAGATGGCAACATCTTTTCACCGGAGAAGACCTGGATCAGGTGAATGTTTTGTTGCAAATGTAGGATTGTGAAGAAAAAAAATCTCTACACAAACAGCCGCAAACATGACAAAGTAAGTCACGTTGGAGGTATCAATATAATAATACTACTAATAATAATAATCGAAAAATAAATAATAACAATAAAAATAATTTTTCAGTATGTATCACAATCCACCATTGTGTCTCCGTAACCTAGATTAGAGTGTCAGTTAGAGGACTGGAGAACTCATTTTGTTTAATGCTGCTCTTTCCCCTCTATGCAGATCCCTGACAGTGAGTTAAGCTACTGGCACCCATATATGCTGGTGGTCAATGGCTCCTCGGGGGACAATGTGGTGTTCACCAATTCAACGTATTTGCTCTTCAATCCCAAAACCTCATCCACATTAATTCAGACAGACAAGCCCAGCTATAGGCCTGGGCAGATGGTAAAGATCCGGGCAGTGTCTATTTACCCAGATGGCAAGCCATATGAGAGACAGATAGATATTATCATTAAGGTGGGTGTTTTAACATACAGTACCAAAGAGGCTATTGTTTGAACATTCATTGTGGTAGCAGAATTGTTGAATGGAACTTGAATATGAAACACATGTATAATTTATATATTATATATTTATGTATGATATATAACTGATGTATAATTTTCTTATGCTGTGAGCCAGGATCCGAAAGCAAACATGATCCGACAGTGGCTGTCTCTGGACAGTGTTCTGGGTGTCGTATCCAAAGAGTTTCAGTTGTCTGACAATCCACCTCTTGGCATATGGACCATTGAGACCTCTATCAATGTAAGTCTGTCATATGTACATCATAAATATATATATATATTCATATTCATATATGTACAATGAAATTGAAATGACTGGTGATATCATTTTCCCCAAAATTCCAAGTATGCTTTCAACATGAGGCAGGCCATATTTCATTGAGACAATGCTGTATTTCATTTTAAAAGCATTGTTCACGACTAGGCCATGGGGCTTGACATTTTTTCTGTAATGTTTCATCAATTGCAGGAATATCCACAATAAATCAGTGCTATCCAAAGTACATATCCACAATAAATCAGTGTTATCCAAAGTACATAACCACAATAAATCAGATTGATCCAAAGTACTAATTAGACCCACACTGTCCAGCAATTATTGTGAGTTCTACTGTAGGAGGGACTGAAACAAGCGAACCATAGCTCATGTTAGAGAGCTGAAATGGGCTCACCCCTCACAATATTTATTTGTCTTGCAGGAAGTAGTGACTAAAAAGAAATTCAATGTGGCTCATCATGGTAAGGATGCTTTTTCAAATCATCTAAGTGTAGTTGAGATTGGTCCCTTTGCCATCAGTTCTTGTTCCTCCATGTATGGTTGATAACAAAGGTAGATGACCCGCCAGGGAATACTCACTCTCCTGTCATGGACCAGCTTGTTTCTCATTCTCATTTGCAGCAGGACTAACCTGCGTTGTATACTCTCGCTCACAAAAGAAAGAGGATGATCAAGTTGTCTTTATCAAACATCTACCTAAATTGCTATGTATGTTGCTTGAAACGACATACAGAGTCTACACTATATATGTGCTGGATATAAGTTGTCATATACCTCCAATGTTTACCTGCACATACTATTCAAGTCAATGTCGTTTTTTGGGGGTTATAGTGCTTCCCAAGTTTGAGGTGCAGATATATGCACCCACTGTCATTCATCAAGAAGAGGGAGTCTGGGGGAAAGCCACCGCAAAGTGAGTCAATACTTTTTTTTATCTCTCTGATTTGTGCAGAGGAGTGATGATGTATAGATACAGTGTACAATGGTTTTACATTGATGTGCAGCATTTTTCTCCAGCAGAATTCTGAGTACATATGTTTGTATTATATTTTATAGATACATGTATGGGAAGCCTGTGCAAGGACATATGAATATAACCTATGTGCATCGTTTTCATGGCATTGACATGAGCTACACTGATAGCAAAGTGGTAAGGTTGTTTCTCCTAAACACCCTAGGTTAACAGTTTACATGTGTAGATCATTGCGATTGTATTTGGTTCCTATATATAATGTTCAAATATATTTGGTCAACTACCAAGTTATTATGCAAATTGTGTGATCTGCAATGTTTGTCTCATATAATATGTTTAATGCAGATTGATGGCACAGCGGATTTCATGATTAAGGTGCCTGACTACATGGAAAAACGCTCTGCAGATGACTACAGCTTTGAAAATCATGGCAATAATGAGTATTTAAACATCATAGTTTATGTCACAGACTTCCTGACAGGTAAAACTAGTTATTTGAAACCATGTGACTAAAACTGTGCACTTTGTTTATTACTGATCACAAACGATCATGTTATTTAGTATTCCATCATATCATGTTTTTAATATTCCATTATTATTATTATCTACTATAATAGATCTAATGTACAGAATGTACTGTTACTGACCTCTGAATTTATTCTTTATTGATATTCAAGGACACACTTATCACAGCACAACAAAGGTGTCTGTGGTGAAGTGCAGATACAACATTTCCTTTCATGGACATCCCATACGAATAAAGCCCTCTTTAAACTTCACAGCTCAGGTAAGGGAAATTGGACCGTGTTGTTCAGGTACGGGGAAAAGGCACTAGGAGTTCTGTTAGCCAAGCTTTGATAAAGTAGGCCATGTAGATGTTTGCAGGTGTGGTGTTACAACAGCTCTCTGCAGTGTGATCAGTGACACAATAGTAGGCCATATCACTGTTTCACACTATACTTCATATCCCTGTCATGGAATTGAGGAGTCTATTTCATAGTATACCAAGTGTTTGGAAGTGCAGATAACTGTGCCCCATTGCTCCAATTCTCAAATCAAAAGACAATAGTATAGCAGTCACTATTTCTGGAGTATCAGTTGCATTTTACATGTTTAGTTCTTACATTTCTTGTTCTTGCAGCTGAAATTATCCACGTACAACGGCCTGCCCCTGACTTTAGAGGATCAGAGAAAGACTGTGGCAATATCAGTAACGCAGTACAGGCATAATCCGTGGACCTGGAAATTTGATTTGTCAGAGCCCCGTGGGCCTGTCCTCAACTCCTCCAACGTCCCCAGAATGGAAGACGAGATACCAATCCAGGAACTTGTTTTACCTGTGTCAGCAGACGGAGTCATACATATTAACATACCCCTCTCAGACGAGGTGGGAACACTCACTATAGATGTAAGTGACAGTTGAACTGGTGTTCAACACAGGCTACTCTGCAGCTCTCTTTATTTAGACATTACAGGGCCATCCCGACCCATACTGTGCTGGCTTGGCTATTTTCCTTTCACATTATCCACTGTTTCAGCAACTAACTGGTATTTGTTGTACGCATAACCAGCCCAGCCCAGTACAGCTCAGTTTGGTTTAGTGACCTACAGTATCCGTAAGATACAGCAGAACATGGTAAAGATAACACCTGTCTGTGGTAATATCTCATATTAAATGTTTAGGCTTCGTTTGAGGACGTCTCCAACATGCTACAGCTCTATTCCAGTTACTCATCACCCAGTAAATCCTACCTCCAGATCCAGAAGCCCAGTTTGTCTCCACAGGTAAATACAGGAGTGATGGGATGGGAGCTTCAAGCATAACCAGCTATAATGGACTATTTAGCATAAAGCCACCTATGGCTTTGGTCTTGCCTGCATTGTGAGATTGAACAAATGTTTTGACAATTTATAATGCATTGGGGTAAAGGATATTTGAGTTATTAAGTTAGTCCATGTTTGTAATCATATATGACAGGGTCTGGTTAAAAGTCCCCTCAAGTAGTAGTAGTTTTAGTAGTACACATTTAAAGAAAAGAAAAGAAAAGAAAGAAAAGTGTTTTGCTCATTTGCACTACTTGCGGCCCTTATCACCAGACCGTGTCACATATGCAAGGACTGTGTGATCAAATTATTTGTAGTTATGTGTTTTTAGCATGTTGATGTTCTCTCAGCCTGTTGTGCTAAACATGCAGTTAGATGTTCATAGCGATGTTATTTGTTTGCTTCTACCTAGCGACCAATGCGATCCTAGCAAACGCGATTCAGAGCATTCTTCTCCAGTATTTGGTTTGAGGGGTACAAACATCCAAATAAGCTAATAATAAATCTACTTCAACTATTTTCAGATTTCAGTTTACAATCTACACTTTCATAATCTGGAAAAAAATGAAAAATGGCTTTGCCCTACTTGAGGACTTTTTCACCTGACCCTGTCACATATTTCATAGCAAGTACCTAACCTTGATTTTCTTCAGATTGGTTTCCCGCTACAGATGACAGTCCTGAGCAATTTTCCATTACCAGACTTTCACTACCTTGTAAGTATCATAGGATAGTAATTTGTCTGTCAGAGAATGCAACCCCCCTTAAGTTTCTAAATTGAATCTCAAAGAATAGCATTGAGTACACTGCTTTGTCCTTGTCCTGTCCAGGTGATCTCCAGGGGCCAGGTGGTGTCTGCTGGGAAGACAAGTTCTGCTTCCCTCACTCTGACCCCAGAGGAGTCCTGGGCTCCCCAGGCCTGCATCGTAGTGTACTGTGTGCTTATGGATGGAGAGATCATTAATGATGTCCTGCAGCTTCCCGTCACCCAAGCCTTAAAAAACAAGGTTGTTCTCAAGTTATATTTCAATGAACTTTCCTTCAGGAAATGACCCTGTCTCTAAGTTGAATCATTGGAAAAAATCATTAAATGTGTCTGTTCACTTCAGTGGTCAACTTAAAACTATGTATAGTCATTAACTGGCTTGATTTTTTAAATCCTGTGTTGAGGCTCGGTGGGGTGACTTGTGGACTGTGTGTGGCAGGTGTCTCTGAGCTGGAGTAAGGAAACGGTGAGGCCGGCTGATGAGGTGACCCTGAAGGTATCTGTCTCTGAGCCTGGGTCACTGGTGGGGATCCTAGTGGTAGACAAGGCCACACGCAGGCCTGCGGCTCACAACGACCTCACCAAAGACATGGTGAGGAAGACCAACAAACACTCTGGGAAAACAGTAAAAGTGACTGCCACATACAGTAAATCAGTAACATTAGGAGGGTGACCTTAAACAGAGATATACTGTACCTCTTGTTTTCAAAGAGATGTTGTTTCGTTATATCGGTCTTATCTTTTAACCACTGTGAGATTCTTTGATCCATAGACCTGATAGCAGTGGTGACCGTCTAGTCCTTCGTCAGTTTGGGATTCTCCATTGCTTTGCATTGTCTGACTATCAATATACACCGCACATTATATTTGTCATCATATAATACATCTATGAAACCCAATCTGTTGCCCCCACCCAAGTATCGGTCCAGTGTAAATGGAGGCACTAACTGTCTCCTCCGAACCTGACAAACAGGTTTTTAACAATACACACTCTTTTGTCTTGAGCAGTTTTGTTTGGCTTTGTAGGTTGTAACAGTAGTTGGCTTTGGGAATGGTGGTGTTCTGTTCTCAGGTACTAGAGGAGATGGCAGAGTACAGCATGAACAAGGCAGACATTTCCTCCAGTATCAGAATGGGAGATCCATACTCCATCTTTACGGTAGCTGTGACCCTGAGAGCCATATAAGATGTTTTGAACTATCACACTTAATGTATATCACTTTTCTATTCAGAAAGTTAAAAATATATAGTTTTAATTTTGTTTTATTTTCTTCATATACTTTTTTTTTTTACCCCCCTAATATCTAGACATGTGACCTCATGGTGTTGACCGACTCCAAGTTGGACAGGGTGGAGGACCCGATGAGACCTGTATTCCGTAAGTTTTAAGATGCAGTTCAAAAGTTGTGTCAACTGTTGTGATTCTAGCATGCATTTGGCCTGACTCTGCAGAGCTTACATCACTAACACTTGTATGCCCAACAGCAGGGGAGGGACCCTCTATATGGCTCATGAACCAGCCGCCTCTGGAGCCTCTGGAGCGCTTGGACTTCCCAGAGACCTGGCTGTGGCTGGACATCAACACAGGGTGATGGCATGTCTCATGATACATACACACACACCTGGTGGTGGGGGGGAAACAGAGACACATGAGTGTGCATATCATTTCAATGTATCCATATGTAATTAAACTAACGGGGCCTATCTTTGTTTACCTTAGTGGTTCTACCACTGCTGAGTTATCCGTGACTGTGCCAGACAGCATCACATCCTGGGTAGCCACTGCATTTGTCATGTCCGAGCAGCTGGGCCTGGGTGTCATGGAGATTCCTGCAGAGGTACTGTATTGCATCACACCAAACGGCTCCCTAGGGTTCAGTGTTCATTCTCAAATAAACTTACTCTGAGTGTGTTTTCACAGCTCACAGTGTTCAAGGAATTCTTCATGTCTCTGAATCTGCCTGCTTACATCATCCGAGGAGAGCTGCTAGTTGTGGAGGTCACTCTCTTCAACTACCTCATGTCGGACCTGGAGGTGAGCTCCTCTCTGTTCTGTGATCCATACAGCTCAGGTAGCCGGTGGTGGTCTACAACTTTCTATGTTGATAATGCAATATCCACTATAAAATTATAATGCTTTCCAGAAGTTGGAGAAGGATTTAGTTTGGCATCAGGGAGTGTATTAACTTTCATTCTGATAACCATCCAACACCTCTAGATGATAATGACAAGGCATCAAAGCATTGTGCTTCATTAATCCAACAGTGACCTACTGTATCCTAGCACTTCCACTGTGGTTTATCTTCATTCTCATATGTAATATTGTTATGAGACAATGATTAACCTGTCATGTTATTTTTTATTATCGTGTTGGTAGAGAACAGTCCCCTTTTGTCTCTTCACAAATTCCGTTGCTTCCATGTAAAGTGATCTGGGTCAATTCCCTCGACGCTTTTGTCTCATTGTCTCTGTCAGGTCCTGGTGATTGTTGCAGAGAGTGAGTGGTTTGAGTTTGTCTTCCCGGACACTGATGAGATCTATACGGCAGGTATGCGCCAAGTGTCTGTGGGGAGCCAGAACGGAACCTCTGTCCTCTTTCCCATCAGGGCCATGGCCCTGGGAGAGATCCCCATCTCTGTCAGAGCCATGTCATCTGTGGCTACTGACATTGTCCACAGGATGGTGCTGGTCAAGGTAGAGACAATACATTGTACTTTACTTTACACGTTCAGGTCAGAGGAAGCAATCGAACACCCCATCGAACACTTTCACATCCGTGTTTGTCATTTCTCCTATTACTAATTTTTTACCATTTTGACTGAAACATGGAAATCTTGATTTCGTTAAACTCTGAAAAGGAGTGTTTCCGTCCTGCCCAGGTCATATTTCCCATTAACTCTGTTTGCGTGCATTCATCTTTCATTGTTGATGTTTTTGTAGCCTGAAGGAGTTGAGCAGTCGTTTTCAAAGACCCTGTTTCTGGAGCTACCCCTGTCAGAGGATAGGCTCGTAACATTCACCTTCCCTGCAGATGTGGTGGCAGGCAGTGAGAGAGCTCAAGTGACTGCAATTGGTATGTAAACACTTTCAGTTTGACCTCCCCCACTAGAGTCACAGAGGACCAAACTACATTCCTAGAGTCTTAGAGCTCTTTCCCATCAGTGGTTTATATGTTGTGCATTTGATCCCATCATTTCACATTATCTGCATTTGATCAATAAGGTGCATTTACCTTTTCCCCCATTTGCTAGAGATGAACAATTGTGGGAAAGACTAACAAAGAATGAGAAGCAAGCTTTCAAACATGTTGCACCATCAATTTAATTGGAAAATGGAAAATAACGACATGTTTGGCAAATGTTATTTGTCTTTTTATAGTCAGCAGCTGTATGATTGTTTTATGATTGTAATAATCGGGGCATAAAGTGTACTGCGTCTTGTCACGCAAGTCAACCTAGCAGGCTACTTTGGCTGTGTTTGTTTTCCTGCATTGTAAACATGCCTGTTATTTTAAGTGGCAGCTCTTGTAAATATTAAACGAAGATGGTTTTGGAGTGTTTTGGGTTTTTGGTTTTCATGCCGGTTTTTGGTTTTCATGCAGGCACAGATATGTCATACAGTATGTCAATCTTTCTCTGGTCTTTCTCTTCTGATTGTTTTTGTTTTTCTTCAAAGGTGATATTCTTGGTCCGTCCATCACTGGCCTGGAGTCTCTCATTCAGATGCCCTATGGTTGTGGGGAGCAAAACATGATCCACTTTGCACCCAACATTTATGTCATGCAGTATCTTAAAGAGACTGGACAAACAGATCTCGACACGTTGACTAAAGCCGAGTCTTACATGACGAAAGGTGCGTTGCTTATTCCTACCACCCTCTAGTTTGCAAAGCTTGAATTCTCTGATGTCATTTAGCAAAAATCTGTAACCCTTTCGTCTTTTGCCCACGCAGGTTATGAGCGGGAACTGTCCTACCAGAGATATGATGGTTCTTTCAGTGCTTTTGGAGATGATGACCAATCTGGAAGCACTTGGTGAGTAACTGTCATTCTACTCTGGTCTGAGTGTTGCTTGTGGTACTGTGTGTGTTTTTAAAATTTTCACGTATGAGTCCATCTATTCATCATGTCTCCTCTCTGCAGGCTCTCTGCCTTCGTGCTGCGGTGCTTCCTCCAGGCCAGGTCCTTCATCTCCATAGACAAGAAGGTGCTCTCCAGTACAGCAGCCTGGTTGGGGGCCCAGCTGGGGCCGGACGGGGCCTTTTTGGAGCCTGGTCGGGTCATCCACTCTGAGGTCCAAGGAGGGCTGGACGGCCCTGTATCTCTCACAGCCTACGTCCTCATGGCTCTGCTGGAGGACGACGCCTACAAGGTGGGGAGTCGTGGAGTGGTGCGGAGTTTGGCCGTTCATCCTCGAGTCTGTTAAATCTCTTCTGATGACGTTCTTCTTTGTTTTCGGTTCAGTACAAGTACGCCAGCCAGGTGTCCAGCGGTCTGGCCTATCTGGAGACCAGAGTGGCTTCGGGAATCTCCAGTAACTACAGCCTGTGTCTGGTGACCTACGCTCTGGCTCTGGCCAACAGCAACAGTACAGACAGGGCGGTGACCGAGCTGATGGGACGAGCAGAGATGAGTGGTAATAACATAGGGAACGGGATCCTCTCCTCTATACTGTATCGACAGGCTTCATAAGAGGACTCCAACAAGTGGCAGAATGCAGAACATCTGCCGGAAGAGAATCTGTTAGTGAGATCGAGATCAACTCAATTGTTGTTTGTTTAATCGTGGATATACAGTATGTTCTTGTGCAGGACAACAATGACCATAGCTTTGTCTTCCAGTTGTCGCTCTACCTCCGACTGCGTTTTTTTGCTTAGTAACTCCCCTTTGAGTGCAGATGGCGTTCCGACCTGGAGTTCTGCAGGCACAGGGCTGTCTGATTCCTGGCAGCCACGCTCAACCGACATAGAGATGGCTGCGTACGTGCTGCTCGCACTGCACAAGCTCGGCAGAGTGGTTCAGGGCTTTGCCCTCATGAAGTGGCTCAGCCAGCAGAGGAACCACCTGGGAGGATATGGGTCCACACAGGTATGGGTCTGTCTCTGGGAACAGATCAGTTACAGTTGGCTCCAGGGCCCAGTGTTTCAAAATGTTTCATCTGGATCAGAATGATTGTTGTTGCTATCCATCGATCTGATCAACTCAGCTAATTTAGTACTCTACTCAACTGTATACTACTCAAAATAGCCAGATGATCTGATCCTGGATAGCAAAGCATCTCTCAGAATCATTCTGATCCAGTTGAAATGTTTTGAAATACTGGGCCCTGAATACATACATTAGACCTCTCCTGGATAAGGAACAATAGGACATTCACAAACGCCGAAAGAACAATCCTCACCGTCGTCTGTTCTCTGTCAGTAACGCCGTCCACAATGAAGAACATAATAACACTGTTTTGGCAGTGTTAAACATGTGATAAAGCTGTAGGCTTTCCAACACTGGACAGTCTTAGGTTAAAAAAATATATTTTGGGCCCAGATACTTAGAAGAGGGGCTCAGTGAAGATAGGGTTTGGGATCAGCAGGCTCCTGTGGGTTGGCACACAGCCCCTGGAGCTGGAGCGAGAGAGAGGGTGGTAACGATCAGGCAGAAGGGACAGCTGCTCTGTCTGCGTCATGTCGGAAGGGATCAAGACTGCGGCTGGCTGGGCATGTGCAGATGAAAGCAAAATTATTCTACACAGCCTTCTCTGAGACGGACACACACACACACACAGACACGCACACACACACACAGACACATGCACACACACACACACAGACACACACACACAGTTTTTATAGGCAAAAATAGATTTCGCTTCATTCTGTGGGAATTGCCTTCATCTGAAGTGTGTTCTCTCCTCAGGACACAGTGATAGCTTTGCAGGCCTTGTCTGAGTATGCAGTTTACGGTGGGTCTCGCAACATTGACCTTAATATTAGCGTCCACACAGCACCCTCAACAAGAGTGGCCAGCTTCCACATCCACCAGGACAACTATCTGCTATACCAGAGACAAGAGGTAAACTGAATCCACAGTCAAATACTGTCTATATCAAAGCTCTACAAATCGATAAAGAGTGGAGTGATTGTGGAGTGATTGTCTTGACACCATCTCAGAGATGTTGTAACTGACTTTGTGGTTATCGTGTTGTGGTTATCATTTCAGATTGACACCCAGAGAGAGTTAAGGCTACAGGTGTCTGCAGAGGGGCGAGGATTCGCTCTCTTTCAGGTACCATTAATCAGTAAATATGAAGTATGTCAAATTAGTTTTCCAATGTGAGTAACCCCGCAGTGCTGAGCAATGTTGCTCTCTCAACATTGAATCGCAGTGATAGACGACATGACATCACAGATTACACTGTCCCTGTTGGTGGGCTATCAAATAATTCATGAGTATCTGACATATCGGCTGGAGTTCCCTCTTAAAGGCTGCACGTTAAAAACAAAAGTTCAACAGCTGTTAGTTATCCCCCTGCGTCATACCGCTGACTGACTTTAATCAAAAGAATCAGAAACCACAACTGTAAAAATGTCTTTACTGTATGAATATGTCCCTTGGAGTTTATGGTGAAGACTCCTGCTGGTAACGGTTGAATGTCCTGTAATGTTGACATCTTAGGTTGATTTACTGCTCTTAAATGCGCTGAAACAAATCAGCCAGCAGTCATTTTGTAAAAACAACAGCTTTCTTTCAATTAAACCATGGAAATTAACTTGTATTTTCTCCTTTATTTGTCCCCCCCCCCCTCTCTCTCTCTCTCAGATGAACGTGTTTTACAATGTGGACAGTAGAGGGTTGTCAAGGAGAAGAAGAGATACTTCTGCCCAGGAGGCTTTTGATTTATACATAAGGTTTGAAGACCTAAACTATAACAGTGCCCGTCTCTTCATTTGCACCAGGTAACCACACATTTTAAATCTTTTATTTATTATTTTTTGTGTATATAGTTATTTTTAATCTTGTCGTATTATATTGTTATTTATTGTTTTTGTTTGCTATGCACCGTGGATGAGAGGGAAATGCAATTTCAGCCCTCTGTATGTCTGTTTTTATATTGGATGAACAATAAAGCTGACTTTGACTCTGTAAGAGGTCTAGTCTAATCCATGTTTAAATCCTCAAAAATCTTCATCTTTGTCCTTCAAGAACCTACTGTCAAATAAGACAGGTATAAAGTATAAGAAAGGCAATACAGTGATAGTTGATATTGTTGATTGTTAATTGATGTTGGCTATACAGTAATGCTACTATGCTGTTTTGTAGTCTGTTGGATGGCCAGGGAATTAATCAGACAGGCATGGCCATACTGGAGGTGGGAATGCTCAGTGGCTTCAGCCTGGCCCAAGATGGGATCCAGACCACTGATATGATACGGAGGGTGGAGACGCCCCCGGGGAAAGTCATTCTTTACCTGGACTCTGTAAGCTTTACTACATACAGTACACTACATACTCATCTGACCCCCCCCCCCCCCCCCCCCTGTGTAGTGTGTCTCCAGGTTCATGTAACACAAGACCCTCAACAGGAAATACCCTGTGGTCTCTTTCATTCAGACAAAGGTGGAGATGAGTCACATACTAGCACTAGATTGTCTCATAACTCAAACATTGTTATGAATGAGGACATTACTGAGTGAATGTGTTATGAGTGAACATGTTGGGTGACATCAGTGTATGACATGAATTTCACAGTTCTCCAGGCCCTACCTCTCATTGAATCATGTTAACTCCCTTCAGGTGACTACAAAAGCGATGTGTGTGACCATCCCCCTGGCCATGGAAAGCAAAGTAGCCAATGTCCAGAATACAACTGTTGTCATCTACGACTACTATGAGCCCCGTAAGCCATCATCTTAGTTTCAACACATTTATCATCATCGTCGCCATCGTTTTTCCTCTCTGAGACATGTCTTTGCCTGTAACCGTTATTATTTCCTCTTCAGGGAGAAGGACAACAGGGACATACGTATCCTATTGGAGGCAAGACATTAAGTCCCTGAAGCAATTCTGTGGGGATGACTTCACCCAATGTATGTTGCAGAATGCTTATATTATGTCTAGTAGTCTGCCACTCACCCACCATCGCCACCATGTGGCCAGTCTTGCATGTGCGCTCTTTGTCCTCCTGGCCATCAGCTTGTAAAGGAGATTTGTATAGACATGTATAGAAATATAAAAAAATAGGTGGGTGTTGTGTGGGTTACTGAACTGGAGATTTCAATCAATGATTTATTCAATCTGGCTCTGCAGTATGTTTTGTCTAAGACGTTTGACAGTCATGCACTCTGAAGAATGTTTGTACATAATGTTTTTGATTTAGGCTTGAGTGAAATGTGATAAGAGGAGAAGAAAAGAGACCTTTGCATTATTGGAATATGTGTATTGGGATATGTTTTAATGGAATGTTGCTCAACAAGAAATCCCAAGATACATAGGTAGGTATAGTAGACTACGTATATAAAACTGATTTGCTGCTTTTATTTTTACTCTCCTCATCATCAATTACTTATAATTAATTAATTAATGAAAAATATAACAATGCTTTATGTAGTGCACAATGCAATTGTGTTCAAGTGTGTTCAAGTGCACAATGCAATGTAACATGTTGACTAAAGAGAATACTGTCCACAAACGTCCCCAATGGTAATAGAATTCTTGATTTCTTTAGTCCAAATGGTTTTATGTAACCTTTTTTTCCGACTTGAGGGAAGTTAAGAGCACTAATGCTTTCGTCTGGTTGGCGGCAGCACCGTAGAAGACATAGTTCACAACCCTCTGGCCTCTCAGCCTTTTGAAGTAAATGACAGACAGAATGTGGAGAAGCCGTAAATAATCAATTGGAGATTTACTCTCCGGACTCTTGACTTGACTCCTTGAATGAATCACTTTAATGTCCAGCATGTTTTAATTCAGTGTGATAAATCTCACTGGGGCGCAGCTCATCAGTCTGTGGCCTGTGTTAAGAGAGCATCCAACAGCAAGCAGCAGCATGATCGGCACTTTTAAGAGTCCCCATAAATCTGGGCACTTTAAGTAGGTAGGTATGCTCTTTTGGTCCTATGGTGGAAGTGTACCAAATCTGTGTTACAATCAAAGTTACTGAGACATAAAAAAAAGAAGAAAAAAAAAAGGAGAGAGTCATCATAACTTCAAAGCTTTGGTGATGATAGAAGGCTTGGACTGTTCTAACAACCCTGATGTTAAGTACGTCTGAGACGAGAGCTTACAGGCAGCCAGTCTACACTGATAATGTTTGCCCCATATGTTGGGGAAAAAAGAGGAACTACCAAGGACATTCCTGAATCCTTTCACCATGATAGTGCATACAGTATTGTACATGGCATACAGAATGCATGTTTTGTGCAGTGCTGCTTACCAGACATTTTATGTGTGAATGAATTGTCAAATGACAATGTAGTGCACTGTTCCCTCCTTGCTGAGGCTCTCCAAAGCCTGTGGTAGGACACTGAGGAAAGATAGGTTAGAACTATTCTTTTCTTTCATTCACAACTGCAATGCATCCATCCCATGCCACCTTTATTTGACACAGAGACATACACCAAGAGTTATTTCAGTGATAATTCTAAACACACAAAAAACAAGATGAGATAAAAAATCTGACCTTGACACCTGGTCAAAGAACCACACAACCGATGTCCTCACGGTCTGCTGCCATATACCCTGTGTTTAAGTCATTTTGACTAATGTTTTGCATCCTGTGTAAGACCCTCAGCTCCTTTGAGGTTTTGTTTGGTCAATTCCCTCTGATCCTTGGCATACTGCTTCACACTGCTGCTTTTATCCTTTGGCCTCCCTTCTGACAGCCTGAGAGGGGAGTCTCTTCTTCTATAACAAAATAATACTACTCTGTTGGCACTCTCTTACCCGCCGAATGGTTGCAATCATTTTGTTCTTTTTCGACACTGAATTCTTCAGATACCACTGTATCACTGATTTCACACGAGCCCAATCGATTCGTCTAAACCAGTCAAGTATCTTTCTTATCTGTGGTTCTGCAGCTGATGACACTCCCTGCCGATCATCACATCCATCTTCCACAATCCAAACAGATGTTGATACAGATGTTAATGGAGCAGCAGTCCTCCCAGGCGTGCAGGGGTCCTGGCTTTGCTTACCTGAGACCTTGCGGTCCTGGAGTGGCTCTCCTCTGGGTCTGACGTGCACTTCCCTCCCCGCAGACAGTCTCGTCTCTGATCTCACATATGAGGTGCTTCAGGATATAATTTAAGTGCTAATCTGTCTGCGTGTGGTCATCTAATGTTAACATACAACCTGGACTAATAACCATGAGATGGATGCCATGGTCATAATTCATGAGCAATACCTTATGAGATTATGACCCGAGCAAAACAAACCAGGAAGCAGAGAAGTCAGGGATAGTTAACACAGCTGTGTGAAACACAGAGGTAAATTCTGCACTTGTGGCCAGATGGTTCTGACTAAAGCATGCAACACTTGGATTTCTTAGGTGTACATGTTTCATTTCACAGTAACTACATTGGGTTTTACACTACATTTACACTACCATGTGTACAAGTACAGTACGGAATTCTTCAGAGATGGTCCACATCCATGTCAGCAATAAGGATTTGTCTTCTTAGATCTGATTGTGAACTGGATGTACGACTGTCACTCTAATAGATGTACAGTATGAAGGAGCATGGGTTTCAAGGAGACAGGCCACTGGTCCAAAATCAAAGACACCACATTGAATAAACATGTAACTCACTCGGGCATAAACATATTATGTATCCAGATCTTGTGAGAATGTAAACATGACTACAGAGGCAGTATATTTCTTCAGCCGAGCGTTTGACTCCAAGCAAACACGTCCCCCTCGATACATTAGTCACTCTAAATAGGCCAGAGCGATGTGTACATCCACCCAACACAACACATGCACCGCAGACCACATCACTCGTCCCCATGAACATCAAATGGAATGTCAAAAGTATACAGCATATGTATTTCATAAAAGAAAAGAGTGTCTCTCTTAGACAACGGAGATGAGTAATTACAGTCGCTGCAACAACCTGGATCCAATTGTCTGACGTGATCCAATTCCACTAATTAACTGGTCATTATTAGATCCAAAACAATATTTCACTTGGTCCATAATGTACCGTTTTTCCTCAATCACCAGGTAGCAAGTCTAATTTATAATGTAGTTAACATTATCGAAATTGATTGAGAGAGCAGTTGGAATCAAAATCATTTATAAAAGGGGGTTCTCAAGGACCAGTGATTGGGAAATATTGGTCTAACTTGTTCACATTAAACAGTAAAGACAGATGGGGCAGCCAAGATGTAGAACACTTCCTCCCCTGGGGTCAAGGGGAAATGAGTCATACCGCAACCTCCGATTTAATTCATACATTGTGCATCTCAGCAGAGTTTGTCTGTATGGTTTAGACTGACCATTACAGCCAATCTGTTCTACCACTAGATGGCAAGCTTGCTCAAGTTTGCTCTCAAGTTTAAGAGAAAGAAAGTAATGAGGACTTTCCATGACAAAAAAGGTAACAACAGGAAACTTTTTATAGATGCTTTCACATCGCCTGTGTGAGTCAAACTGTGTGAGAAGAGAGCCTATCGGACTGCCACTGTTAATCTAAGACAGATGGACCTGGTTCGCTGCCAGAGACACATAGACCACATGCACAAAATGAAGGGGGAAAATATGGAATCAGTGTATCACACACCACACAGACACCACCACTGCCTCTTTCACCAACTCCACTGCCAAGTCATTTTAGGTTGAGTATTCCCATGTGATTTTTTTTTGTGTCATATCTAGAGTGTAGTGCAGTGTAGGACGGAGGAATCTGTGGATGAAGAGTATACTCTTGTGTTCTGCTCCAGATTTGCTGGCTACTATTTCCACACAAGAAATGAAAAAGTGAAGCCATTCGAATTAGGATGGGAGATGTTTCATGGAATGAAGACAATATATATGTCAGCTCTCTTTCCAAGGGATGCTTCTCTTTGCCCTAGTTTAAAGGAATCACTGCTCCATGAGGAGTGAAGAGCTTGACGACAATATAAGTGACTAGGGTGAAGCATGTTGCATTCATTTAGCTGACGTGGATAATGCAGGTAATTAAAGAAATGAGGGTGTTTGCGATATAAAGGATTCTAAGTGAAAATACAGCAAGGGTGTTTCTGGTATCCCTGGAGATGAGGGTAAGTGATGAGGCTAACACAGACAGTGAGAGCATTACACAAGCCCAGCAGCCCCACCACAGAGAGCCGTCCTGGAGGTGACGCATACCGTTCATTACTAGTGGGCTCTCCTCAGGGGCTCCGGACATAGAACTCAATCCATGACCTCAGGGGCCTCGGGGGGATGTTTACTCCCTGGATAATGTTACAGAACAGAGCCACTGTGGCCCCACAGCAGCACACCCCCTGCCTGTGGACTCTGATGTCATCTCAAAGGGCAGGTCAGGGAAAGGAAAAGTGAAATGGGTCATTAGGATAGTGTTATTAAACTGTCCAGTCCAGGAGCTTTTTAGTTGCAGAGGTTTGAATGCTCACTGGGCTGTTGTTGTGATGGAATGTTCCACCTCTGAGCCCCCTGCTTATCCACAACACTCTGGGCAGCTATGGAGGGACCCCGGCCTTCAGAGTATCTGATTACATCATGATTTTCTGAGGTGATGGTCTTTAATTGTGTCTCCCAATGGTTTTCCTCTGTAATGACAAAGAATGAAACTTGGGCAGCTCCTTAATTGCAACAAGCATGTGTGGCCATGGATGTAATCATTTATGCATGTGTTTGTGCTGTTTACTTTTATGAAATCACGGTGGGAAACAGCACAATGATAAATCATGAAACCTTAGCATATGTCCCTGTCTAAACATTCCAAACGGAACATGTTTCCAAGAACATTTGAAAAATGAAAAGAACACTTCAAAGATCTGATTAATACATATTGTTGCTTAAACAATTTACTACGGTTTAGTCCAAGGTACATTTGGATTCAGTGATTAGTTGTATCTGGTTTCAGCCAGACACACCAAACACACCAGTCCAGGTCAAATCAAGGTCACAATCAAATCACTTCACTAGAGGCACAAGGCATTTAATGGCATCCCACGATGAGGAAAGACTTCAGAAATACACACTTTTTAAATGGTTTCCATGAGGATGCAGATGGCGTAAACAAATAGAAATGCAGAGCTTACCAAGAATATTCTCTGAAATGGCAACGTTTAACACAGAAACCAAAATCCAGTGATATTTGTATTAGATGGAATAGAACTATAACTGATGATGGATTGTCAGTATTACCTTGGAATTATGGTGGGCAATAACATCCATTTGAGCCAAGTCCATTTTCATCACACACATCACCCTCTTATCATAAAAGACAACACAACGCTTCTGTTGCTATGGGTCTAAGTCCAAAGGTTTAAATTAAATTCGCTAACATTTCTGTTAAATTATTTGACACAAGGTCCCACTGCTGTGTATTGTCTTACAACCGTTCACAAGCAAAACACTGTTATCAACGCTCACGCACACACACACACACACACACACACAATGCCTCCCTATTGGAATATTTTGGGATTTAGGCCAGGAGTCCTAGTGATGTCATCCTCGCCATATCATATGGCCTGTGGGGAGAGAGTTCATTTGTTTCTGACGAACAACCACAACCTGACTGTCTCGCCACGATGATGCATCCGTCTGGCAGGATTTGCTTATCTCATCATGGGGAGTCATGGAAAGACTTCTGGTTCTCTTCCCACCCAGGTCTTTATTCAAACAAGCTTACTCATAATTCACTCCAGGCCAAGCACGCCAACGCAGCTACTACCTTTACTACTGGGAGTCTGACAAAGCATCAAGAGACCACCCCATGTGGTGACATGTAAGACAGACAACATGACGGTTGTTATCCATGCCTTTTCATAGAGTTCAGCATTGAGCTAAATATTTTTTGGTCAAAATGGTAGATGAATGTCAGAATTTAAAGCAGGGATTAAAGCTCATGGATAACATGAGGCTGTCAGTGTTGTAGGTCTGGAATCGACCCATGATTTATGAATGGAAGATATAGAGAGTACAGACCTTCTTTAACAGGGTCAATCTTCCAGCTCCTGTGGAAAAAATGTGTCTGTCTCCGCCAAAAGGGCAAAGGGGCAGGCCTCAGAGTGCCTGTAGTCCTCCCCCTGCACACACGCCAAAGGAATGACTGATTGGCAGTCACCACAGGCAGTTTGTCGTAAGTCATCCTCCAAACATGCTAGGAGGAGAGGCCAGTTTATGGTCCCTGGGAGTGTGAGTGTTTCTCAGTAGGTGTTTCCGGATGTGTCTTTGCTTCTAGGAAAAGTGCCGTGCCATGGAAGACTGAGGTCAGAGGAGGGATGTAGGGAGTAGGCTAGTCTTGCTGTAGGGCCTCAGAGAGGTGGTGCTGGGTTGAGGCTTGAAATGCTTGACCCATTTTTGTGTCCACACTCTCTGTTGCTACTGTAGCTTGGTCATTGTCCTGTACCTGATTAAACATTTCCATTTGGCAAAATACAACAGAAACCATAGTTTAAAGCCAGGTTAGAAGCCTTATTTAAGGAAAATATTAAATGCCTTAACTAACTGTCAAGTTGCTTGATGCTGCCAAGCATTTCCTTCAGCCAGGCTCTCTTACGTATTAGCGGAAGAGCTTTCATTTATTTTGCCCAAGCCCAGCGTGAGTTTACTAGAACAAATTTAGACAGCTGCCATACGTTCTCCTTACCACAGTCACCAATTGAGCTAAATGAGAAACAGGCAACAGCAACCCTAATCTTCAGTGGCACGTGTTTCCACCATACATACCGCGAACGGTGTGAAAACAAATGGACTAATGTGTGGAAAAGATGAAGGTTACAGTAGTGCCTGATTCACTATTCAAGTGCTGCTTCCCTCTGTGACAACCATTCCCCATATTCTCAGAATAACCAGTCTCTTTGTGGTGGAATGTGTGCACCAAATAAATACATTCTTTTCAACCATGTATGAAACAATAACAGCAACACATTGACCATTGGGCTTCTCATCGATCATTTTGAATAACGGCAGAACAGGATGTAAGTACAGTAATGTCCCTCCACAGAGTCTAATGTTAAGGCTGCAGTTATGTGCAAGACTATTACATTCACAGAAGCAGCATTTTCCACTGCTGCCTAGAAGTATCAGTGTTGCTCTGAGGGCTTAGTCCCCAAGCCTGTACAGAAGTAGCCCAGTTTCCAGATGCCCCCATTACTGGGAGTGGGAATCAGCATTACCACAGCCCAGGGGTCATATTCTCTGGCTCAACAGTGGACCGCCTCTGAGTCTACATGGTAAGGTAACTATTAAATAGGTGGACGTGATGCACTAGACTGGATAACAACCTATGAAGATCACCATACCCTTTGATGCTGCTGCTAGACAGTCACTAGGAAAGCTATTCATTGCATTTGTTTCATCGCTTGTTTTGGGCCCATACGGTCAAGAACTCTTAAATCAACTTCTTGATCACTCCCTATGTTCATGTTTTAGAGAGTTATATGACACATTATCATGATTGGACAAGTCCACAGAGTTTATTATTGTCATTGAAAAAGTCTGATCATTGATTATTAATTGGGTTATGGTTAGGGTTAGGGTTAGGTTAATTAAGCTCTTTATCATCTACTGTAATTGCATACATTTGACAGTTAGCTACTGTGTTTTTGCCCACAAGTCTGGGCAGAAGGCATTTGAACAATATAAGCTTGACTAACAGTTCTTAAGGGATCATGACTGCTTAAAAATCACAATGAACATGGGGCCTTTCATAATGTGGAACCAATCACACTGTCATACTCTTTCCCAGTGACTGGCTCAAACTGTTTGGCAGATATTCAACTTTAAAGAGGGGAAAATAGAATAAAAATGGCAGGGAGGGAGGGAGACAAGCTAATATGAGGTCCTTGATATGTGGAGCACACACAGACACCCCCTGTCTAGAATGAGGCTCTCGTCAACCACATTCAGTGGTCAAGCATGTGGTGTGTTATGTACCAACCATGTGCATTCTTCCACTGCTTGTTACATGGATTAACCCGAAATCAAGTTCATCCATAACAGGGATAGGATAAATGAAAAGCACACTCCATACAGTTGGTCTTTCAGCCAGCAGTAACTGATATATTTGTATATCTAACAGTTAACATGAATGGCTATACAGTAGAAAGTCGAACTCTAGATTCCACATCAGCAGAAAGGTTACCTTGGCATTTTCAGCATTTCTTCACAATGCTGAATGCTTTCTTACATAAATCTGCAGCGTGGAGATCAGTATTTTACTGAAGCCTTTACATAAGTCAAGCTGTCGGCTACTGTATGTGTAGCCGTACAGGTTATACTAAGACCCTTGAGTTACACGGCAAACCCTGGCGTTGCTCAAATCACACACAAGCAAATGGTAGTAAGACTTCCATTTGTTGTGATGATTTGAGGGCGTTGTATATTAGGTCTCTCGCCGATCTCCACCCTGCATGGTCGGCTGGCCCAGTCCGGTGCGCGCTGTGGTTCAGGAGGGAGAAGGATAAAATCAGTCGCCAGACACACACACAAACGGGAAAACACTGCGTTGCTCAAATCACACACAGGCAAGGGTAGTAAGACTTTCTTTTGCCGTGATGAGTTGAGGGCGTTGTATACAAATCTCTGGTATGGTGTAGAATCGTGGATCTGTCCCCGTCGTTCGAGTCCTCCGATTTCGCCGGTGCGTGGAAGGAGAGTCGGTTCTGATGTAGAACGGAAGCACTGGCATTTATACTCTCACCATCATGGGAGCGATTGCGATTAAGAACACCTGTGGGGAATCAGATAGACATACACAAACACTCAGGCCCTGTCCACACCCATACGTTTTTTTGATAAACGTGGATTTTTATATTCGTTTTGGGTGGTTCGTCCAGACGCAAACAAGTTTTTGCCCCCTGAAAACGAAGATTTTTTAAAAACGCCTGCCAGAGTGACGATTTTTAAAAACGCCTGCCAGAGTGACGATTTTTAAAAACGCCGTATATTCGCTGTATATTTTTGACATGTGGACGAGATAGTTTTTTTGTATTCGTCACGTCATCATGCGCGTAGATTTCTATGATCATGCGCACTGCAGCTGTTTGCTGTTCCCTCCAACGTCATATCCTGGCACAAGTAACTACTTTGTTTACAACAGGCAACAGTGGTCGAGGCTACACAAGCGAGGAAAATGGATGTGAACAACGTGCTTCTAGTTCTTTCACTGTTAACTGGACTTTTAACCTGTTTACAGATAAATGCACAGTTAATGATCGAGAACATTGAGAGACAGAGGCGTCTGATTGGCCAGTGGGGCTATGGGGTTAAAATTATATCCCCGACTACTGATATGGAATGCTCAATGACAGCGTTTATATTGTTTTAAACATGCTGGTGTGGACGGTAATATTTTTATATACGAAAAACGTTTATCAAAAAAACGTATTGGTGTGCCTCATTCACACCACTCCACTCTGACACGCCCACTCATTCATACCTGTCATTTCACCCCGCTTCATTTGTATGTCAGTTTGGGCCTTATGAAGATTACTTTTGAATATTTGAGAACAATGTTTTGTCAAATATAATTTACCAACTGCACAGTTGCTAGCAGTAGGGTTAAACTTGAACTGCTTGATATGTAAACAGCATTAGAGAGAAATTGAACACGACATTGCCCTATCTTATCGAATTTCCAAAAGACAAATGTCTAGCTTTGAATGGATACAAGAACCAAATCCATGTTGAGTTCCATGTTTAGATACAGGCAAGGGGTAAGTTTTCCTCACAGAAAACGTTGTGGCATCCAAAAATAAACACTGGTATATTACATATCACTGGGGAAAAACAAGTCTGGGGCAGATAAATAGCTTGGTACCCACTGCCACCCCTGAGACATAGAGACAAAATCTTTCCTAAGCTTGCATTCACTCATGCATGTGTCTGTGAGAGCTGAACAGTGATGCCCCACATGTACAGTATTTATGTGTGGAGGTATGATTTGTGACTACTAGTCTATATGGTTCCTCTCTGTCTGATGCCCACTTGAACATGGCCTTGCGTGAGGAATCCTTATAGACAGAATGATGGACATGCTTTTTTTCCAGGGAGATTTGCGTCAGATTCCCTTCTGCGAGGTGCCACATACCATGAGTTGCCAGATTCAGCAGAATTATGTGTTCTGTGGAATTTCCGTTTGATGGCTCACTTCGTATGGAGGGTGTATCATGCCGTATTTAAATACAATAGAAACATCGGAATGCAATACACACATCGGAATGGAATACACGTGTAACACCAAATACAATGCAAAAATACGGAATGTTTGTGCCAAAATAAAAGCAATGTGTATTACATTTGAGCGCAGCGTATTCCATTCTAGCATGTGTATTGTATTTGGTCACGAGTGTATTCCATTCTGCATGTGTATTACATTTGAGCGCAGCGTATTCCATTCGGTCATGAGTGTATTCCATTCTAGTGTCGGTGAGGTATTATGGCACTCGCAAATACAATGCAAATTAGTATCCGCCCATATGCAAATTAGTATCCGCCCATAGGTTCTGCCCTTTCCGGCCATAGGATTCGCGATGCCAACGATGACGACAGTTTCTGTAATAGCTTATTAATAAAGATTCGAAAAATTATGCTGACCATCGTATTATCTTAGTTTAATGTCATTTCAATGAATCATATAACTTTTATTTACAACAAGCACAACACAAAAATCGCTATTATGCACCGTCTTTGTCCACGAATAACACCCCGTGTATGCTGTCATTGCTGTGCACCTTGACATGACAACGCATTTAAGATCACAATCCTCAATAGATTGATTCCATCGTTTTACCGACAAGAAGATTCTACAATCTATCAGCCTTTCCGTAGAAATACATCGCTCCCTGTATAACGATATATATCTAACGTTACATGTTTTAATAGTAAGGGCATTTTACCAGATATTTGACCAATCTGCGAAGTAAATCGTTACCAAGAAATTTCTTCACCAATGTGTTTCTAAAGGTGTGTAATAACATGTCCTAAAAGGTTGAAATTCAACTCCTGTGGGAAACCTCATAAAAAACTGCTCAAAGTTGGGGTACCGATAACCGATTTTCGAAAATTCGAAAATGCTTAAATTGGACTTGAGTAACTTTTGAGGGGTCAAACTAGGCATTTTTCATGATTCTGAGTTGATTGCAAGCATTTATTTTGTCACCAAGAGCACTTCCTGGTGCAACCCCCAAACCCCCCCCCCACCCCCATTGGTGGTTGGCATTCAAAGTGAGGAAGTTTGGAGGTAACAGGTAACATTAGACAACATTAGACAGCACCAGCAGAGAGGCACTATGATGGGCATGGACTCTTAGTCATAGGCCTCACTACATGTGGAACAATAGAACCAGGCTGCTTGAGCTACTCACACAGCCCAGCAGAGAGGCACTATCATGGGCATGGAAACAGAGTCATAGGCCTCACTACATGTGGAACAATAGAACCAGGCTGCTTCAGCTACTCACTCAGCTCAGCAGAGAGACACTCTGCTGGGCAGTAACTTACCTGTTATGGAGGCCTAAAAAAAGCGAGATGAAAGTGAAGCTGAATAGCTTCACTCTCACCTCCCATTGTGGAAGAGATGTACCAACATGAGATGTACCAAGGACTACCAGAGGTGTTCAGCTAGACACACAGCCCAGAGACAACACACCTTCCATGGGTGCTGTGACTAGGCCTGTGGCCCTATGCTGGAGGTCACATGAGCTCCAGGGCCTAACTGCTACTCTGTCAGTCCGATTAGGAGTGCTCTCACTGGGCCTAGCTGTCTACCAGTCACCCCTCTTCTGGAGCTCTGACCTCCAGGTACTATGTGATACACTGCCAGTCCGATTAGGAGAGCCCTCACTGGGCCTAGCTGTCTACCAGTCACCCCTCTTCTGGAGCTATGACCTCCATGATAGTGCCTCTCTGCTGGGCTGTGTGAGTAGCTCAAGCAGCCTGGTTCTATTGTTCCACATGTAGTGAGGCCTATGACTAAGAGTCCATGCCCATCATAGTGCCTCTCTGCTGGTGCTGTCTAATCAAATCAATCAAATCAAATTTTATTTGTATAGCGCATTTCTTACAAGATGTAACTCAATGCGCTTCACACAATGAAAATGTTCAGTCAATCAGTCAATCAATCAATCAATACTGACAGAGCCGCGAGCAGGTAAAAGTAAAAAACCTGTATACTATGTAGCCAGGAAAAAATTCCCTTGCAGCCCTCTACCAATAGAGCGACTACTAGCCAGTTTGCTTACCAGTACCCAGCGGTCCAGGGGAGGCCAGGACCACCGGCACAAAGCAAGCAAGCAAGGGCAAAAACCTGTACACCATGTATCCAGGAAAAATTCCTTGCATATTATCGGCGTACACACTGTCCATAAATTTTGTGTTGTATTTGCATCGTTCTGCATTCAGTATGGTCACAGGTCCTGCCAGGTCCTAATGTTGTCTAATGTTACCTGTTACCTCCAAACTTCCTCACTTTGAATGCCAACCACCAATGGGGGTGGGGGGGGGTTTGGGGGTTGCACCAGGAAGTGCTCTTGGTGACAAATAAATGCTTGCAATCAACTCAGAATCATGAAAAATGCCTAGTTTGACTCCTCAAAAGTTACTCAAGTCCAATTTAAGCATTTTCGAATTTTCGAAAATCGGTTATCGGTACCCCAACTTTGAGCAGTTTTTTATGAGGTTTCCCACAGGAGTTGAATTTCAACCTTTTAGGACATGTTATTACACACCTTTAGAAACACATTGGTGAAGAAATTTCTTGGTAACGATTTACTTCGCAGATTGGTCAAATATCTGGTAAAATGCCCTTACTATTAAAACATGTAACGTTAGATATATATCGTTATACAGGGAGCGATGTATTTCTACGGAAAGGCTGATAGATTGTAGAATCTTCTTGTCGGTAAAACGATGGAATCAATCTATTGAGGATTGTGATCTTAAATGCGTTGTCATGTCAAGGTGCACAGCAATGACAGCATACACGGGGTGTTATTCGTGGACAAAGACGGTGCATAATAGCGATTTTTGTGTTGTGCTTGTTGTAAATAAAAGTTATATGATTCATTGAAATGACATTAAACTAAGATAATACGATGGTCAGCATAATTTTTCGAATCTTTATTAATAAGCTATTACAGAAACTGTCGTCATCGTTGGCATCGCGAATCCTATGGCCGGAAAGGGCAGAACCTATGGGCGGATACTAATTTGCATATGGGCGGATACTAATTTGCATTGTATTTGCGAGTGCCATAATACCTCACCGACACTAGAATGGAATACACTCATGACCGAATGGAATACGCTGCGCTCAAATGTAATACACATGCAGAATGGAATACACTCGTGACCAAATACAATACACATGCTAGAATGGAATACGCTGCGCTCAAATGTAATACACATTGCTTTTATTTTGGCACAAACATTCCGTATTTTTGCATTGTATTTGGTGTTACACGTGTATTCCATTCCGATGTGTGTATTGCATTCCGATGTTTCTATTGTATTTAAATACGGCATGATACACCCTCCATAACTTCGAACATCTGAGCTCCACATGAATCGAGCTGTCTGGTGAGACAGGCTGTCAGAACCAATTCATACCCATGGTGTGTCTACCAACACTAACATGGATGGTACAATCAAGCTCTGTTATTTGTTCCTATGTGTTTAAACAGTCACACATGTTTAATGAACTCCGTACTACATCTGTTGGTGTAAATAGAACACAGAAGTTATGCTATGGTCTCTTGAGGAAATAATCTAATCTTAATACATGAAATATGTCAATTTTACAGTACCAATTTAACTTTCGTTAGTTGCTGACTGAAGTAGTTGCAAAATTAGGATAGATTACAAAACAATAGGTTAAAATAAACACTGATCATGAGGACTATTCTCACTGCGGCAAATACTGGTAGATAAATAAGAAAAATACTTTTTCCACACACAGTAAAAGATATATTTCTCAGATATTTATGCAATGACAATTTAGTTTAAACCATTAAAACTATTTTAAATTATTGCAGAGTGCAGACATTATTGCAGACATGCAGGATATGGACAGGCGGTTGAGGACCATGTTCGCAAGGACAAACAGACTGAAGCTCAGCTTCTACCCCAGGGCCATTCAGGCCCTGAACACAGCAAAAACCTAGGTTCTAGGCCCTGGACAATCTAGACAATTTGATGGCAGCTATTAGATTGAAATCAAGTGCAACACTGAAACACAACTGTGAACATTTCAAACCTGCAAACTGCGACACTTTAAATGAATGTGCAATAACACTATGTGCAATATGACAACCCTCGGGTACATAAGGTTCAGAGATAGGAAATGTTAGAATAGGTATAGCATAGCATAGAGTACAGCACAGTGTTTTATTTGTATAGTATAGTATAGTGGATAGTGTACATAGCCTTTATTTATGTAAACCAGCTCTTTTCCCTTCTTGTTTTTAGTTATTTTTTTCCCTAGCACCAGGGGAGCCCCCCCCTCCCAAATTTCGTTGTTTGGTACCTGTACTATATCAATGACAATAAAGACCATTCATTCATTCATATGTCGATGGCCGGAATCAAACCAGAGACGTTGCGATGTTATGACGGTACAGTATGTGCCTTAGTGTGCTACTCATGGGCACCAGATATCTTATTTTCAAAGCTTGAATGCAGCCTTAAGTAATGTCTGACCTTACCTTTGCTGTACTATATCACCACCCATCTTCCCCCACACTTTTCCTCTGGCTGCAATGCTCTGTGATAGTTTTGTGGTGATGAATGACACTGTGCTTGATCCCCCTATACTTGTGTTCAGACACAAACCCTGTCATCTTCTGCAAAGTCCTCTAATGTTCTGACCCAGCTTTGGTGGTTTTACAGCTGATCCATCCAACACTGGGACAGCTTGGAAGGCAATGGCATGGAGACAGAAAACTGAACTGACAGAAAAAGATGGAGTACCTAGAGATAATTAGTTTAAAACCCAAACTAAACGTAGGAAAGAATGAAAATCAGAGGTTTCTGTGGGCTTTGAGTATGTGTTGTTGTGTAACCCTGGCCCTTCTAGCTATCCCTCATGTCTCCTGTCAGCAATAGCATGCAGTGCCACTGATGGGAGAGAGCGAGTAAGCAATTTTATGAGAGGAAGAGGGTTGTGGAGACATTTACCACTGGTACAGGGTTGTGGCACGAGGCGAAGCCCCGCCCTCGAATGGTAAATTGCTTTTCTACAAAAGCTACCACACAATATAAAAAATACACAGTTGTAACATTAAATTCATTTATTTACAATCATTAATCGTTTCAGAATATATATATCCTTCCGCCACAGAATATAGTCCCATAAACAAGATCAACGATTGCATTGTAGGTCAGCACAGGTGTTCTTAATCAGATTGATTGGGAGGCGCATTGATACTGGAAATGCGGTCTGAACTGAAGAGAGTTGGGGTATTTACCTGCTAGCCAATCAGAATCCAGTATCCAAACATGCTGTTATAGAAATAGTAATTTGTGTCTGTCAACAGCAGAGTTGAGTAATGTGAGTAATCATAACTCAGACATCAGCAGGTATAGGTATTGTTCTAAATGAATCTGAGTGGTTTTGTTTCTGTCTGGCCACAGGCCTCTGTTCTACCTTTCTCTGCACATTTGGCATCTATTGTTCTTCAACACAGGAGAGCTCATCTTTTATTGCTAAAGATATGATTGCTAATTCAAAAGCAAATAGGTGTTTGCCCATATGAAGAGTGTGATTGGTGGTTTGAGTTTAGCATTCTGAATGGTAGTGTTTTCCATGTGAACACAAGAGATTTTAGCAAGGAAGATTGTGCCAAATGTAGAGAATTGTATTTTGTGTTTTGTTAATTGTGTGGTTTAGAGCTGCAAAATGAGTGATAAGCAAGAAATGTGTTTGTCATTGTGGAGAATTGGTGTGAGATAAAATACACCCGTTTCAGGTTTTGGTCATTGTGTTTGAGGTTCCGATGTTAGTGTTAAAGCGATAGAGAAAAACTGTCAAGTAAAACTTTTCTGGAGATTCCACAACAAATACTTTCTGCCTTGCTCTGTGTAAGGGTTTTGGTTAGAGTGAGACATCCCTAGACTGTGCAAGTTGTGTGTGTGTGTGTGTGTGTGTGTGTGTGTGTGTGTGTGTGTGTGTGTGTGTGTGAGAGAGAGAAATGTAAAATATGAAATGAGAGATGTGACACATTTGTTTATGAAGCCATTGTGCTACTTACTTTGATCATCATGCACTTTGATCATCATCAGGCAAACAGCCCATATATAACATCTTTATGGGAAGTCTGATTAAGTTAAATGATTTGAGGGCACATCTTAGCGGGCCCACAGAGATGACATCATATATTTGGCATGGTTTGGAGATAGCGTAGCTATTTCATTAGACACTCATTTACACAGCCCTAAAAAAATTCCAGCAGCTGGTAATTTAATACAAATAGTTCATCTTAACATACGCTTCTGTTTAAGTGTCATAGTTGTCCCTTTAGATCAAGACCATTACATGTCTTGATGTCATGTAACGCTTCGTAAACTTCTTGAACATTGACTTATTACAGAAGCTTTTTTAAAAATCTGCCATGAGGTAATATCTCATGAATAAATATGACTGATATGGCCATTCTGAGTAGTCGTTAAAATCTTTTATCTGGAAGAACTTCAAATGATTCACAAAAAATCTGTTTTTTATGATAATTCTTTTGTGGCATAGATTGTATTTATGCAAAAACAATTAGTTGTGCTACTCCCCTGACTCCAACAGTGTATCAAAAACCCCAAAATCATGCCACACTCTGGACTGGATAGGTTTGTTTTAGGAGTAACAAGCAACTGACAGTCAACTCCTGTACCTCTACTATATAATACTGTCAATGAATAAAGGAACATATGTGTAGGCATCTCAATTACATGCAAATGACAAAGTGAATCACAAAGATGCTACCACAATTATCTGGTTGTAACAGGCTCTTCTTCACCCTAGAGCTGTGTAGTCTTTATGCCAGGTATATTAATGGCTACATGTACATTGGGGTTTTCCAACTGCCAAGGGGCTTTGGAATACTTTCCAAACCAGCTATGTAAACATTGCCCAATTCTATTTTCCACTCATTAGAAACCCACACATATCAATTTCAGTGTTGTCTACTCATCTACTCATGATACTGTCTAGTCTACACACGAGCTCCAGGTCACTCAGGGACGTTGGATTGCAAACAATAGAAAGCACGACCTCTTGTTTGATAATCCCTGGAGGTGAATGTGTCCTTTGGGGTTGACATTTTATGACCTGGCCCACTCTTGCTATGCAGGAGGATCATATTTATGACAAGATTAATCTCCCTAACACATTTCCTCACTTGTACATTGGCATTGGAAAGTATTCAGACCCCTTCACTTTTTCCACATTTTGTTGTGTTATAGACTCAATTTAAAATGGATTAGATGTATTTTTTGCCATGATTCCACACACAATACCCCATAATGACAAAGCAAAAACCTTTTTATGAATTTGTGCAAATGTATTAACATTTAAATACAGAAATACCTAACCTACACAGGCATTCCGACACTTTGCTACGACGCTAAAATGCTCAAATGTGTGCAAGGAGAGCAAGGATAAGATTTTAATTTAATTTAATTTAAATCACATTAACTATTATTCTTGCATTAAGAGTCAATTTAACTTATGAGTGACTTGTTGACAACATGTTTGCATTTGAGCAAAATTTAAGAGAGTCATAGCAACGTTTTTTTTTATACATTTGCAAACATTTCAAAAAATGTGTTTTCACTTTGTCATTATGGAGTATTGTGTGTGGATTGATGGCAAACCAATTAATTTAATTCATTTTGAATCGAGTTTGTTATTACACAACAAATAACAAAGAACATGTGGAAAAAGGGTCTGAATACTTTCTGAAGCCACTGTATAGTTACTTCACCTCATCTGGAAGGATTCTGGATCTCAAAGAGTTAAGTACAAAGTATCCCACAAGTCTAGAGTATGATGGTGACCCCAGGAAAGGATAGCACCTGGCTGAATCTGGACTGTGGTCATTAGCCTAGTTGCCCTATCTGCAGTTTCAGCCTTTTTCCTCCAAGGTAAACCATTACACAATGTGTCCCAGATGTCTGCAAGAACATCAGACAGTCATGCTCACATGGCAATAGTATGTTGTGTAATCTCATTGTTGTCATTGTGTATATTAAGGAAGATTGATAGCCCCCTTCTCACAGTATGGAGAACACTGCACAGTGAGAGTATGTAAAGCTTTCGCCACAGTCTCGTCAGAGATACAAATGAGAAGGGGAATGTCTCTGACCATTCAGCCGTCTCCAGATTCTCTCTCATTCACTTTCCAGAAACCTGGCTGAGGTTTATCCCGCAGAGTGCCACAGTAATACATTTCCAGACAATGACTGTTGCTTTATTGTTGTAATGATAAAGGCTATGTGTAGAGTGTCGGGCGAATTAAAAGAAATGCAGAACATGTGAAACCAAACTCCTTAATGCTATAGAGCTGGAGCATGGTTGTCAGCCATGGGCTCCTTTGCCTATCTCCTCTGGCAAATAGCCTTACAGATCTGACAGCAACTTAAAATAATATCTATTTGGTGAGCATGTCTGCATTGCAGTTACAGTAACAACCCTTGAGAAGCTTCTGAATGCTGGGTCATGAAAGAGGGGAGGAGAGTGAGTGTAAAGTTAGGGTTAGGTTTGTGTCATGTGTCCCTGCACAGATTGAGGGCTATGTCAGGTCTATACAGTACCTGAGGAATTCTTGCCCTGTGGTCTCACATTACATGAAGTGGAAATATTGAGAGGAAGACCTGCAGGAATGTTCATTTCAGATAAACAGTTTCTTTCATGTTGAAATATGTTGTTCATTACATACAAAAGTGGACAGCATCATGACTGGTAGAAATGTGTCATCTGAGTGAGAAGAAGAAAATATTTAGATACGCTGTGATTTATCTAGTACGTAATAAGACTAGTAGAATACAATATTGGTATCTTGAATTTCCATGCCATTACATAGGCTGTTGACTGTTGAATTTAATATTTCAATACAGCCACATTGAACCTTAGTATAAAAAGTGATTATAACTACGGTAAGTGTATACAGCTGGAGATTCAATGGCCTATCTATGATATCTATGTAGATTGCATCTAGGTTTATTTCGTTGTCACTGTTTTCCAAGCTCTGCTCTGCAGTCTCACCAGGAAGTCCATAACTAATAATAAGGCTTGGGGTCAAACCAGATGAGACTGCTTGGAAGAATTTAATGGCACAATTCATGACCCGCACACAGATGTTCAAACTACACAAACAAATGCAATTGTGAAAGAACCAAGAATTTTCGACAGCAAAATGTGAGTGTTGTACTAGTGATGGAAGTGTATTCACAATGAATGGGGTAAATAAGGACATTATTTGCAAGTATATACTTTTTTAAATTTATCATACTAGTGGGAGCACTGGATAACCTGTGGAGAATGCTGTCTGATTCAGCTACGTGGCAGAACACACCCTCTGTGGACCAGGGCTGGTGTGTAAATCCAGAGGAATGTAGAGTACCGTATGCTGGGAAGTAAAACACAATGGTGACTAGACTGAAACATGGTCCCCTTTGGATGAACTTGCAGATGATGGCGTCATTAGGCGCAGTCAAGAGAACGGCAAGAGAGAGAGTGTGACGTGTAACTTCAGAGTTGATGGCTTTATTTTGTACCTTGATGTCTCAACGTGTCCTGTTCGAGTGGTCAGAGGGGATTGCCTGGTTCGAGACATGTTTGTCAGTCAGAGAAACTCTAATCTCACACAATGTAGATTAGGGGCCAAAAACAAAGACAGTTTGTTTCAGTCATGAAATATATTAGATTTCATCCACTTCAACCTCACAGTGTGTTGGACAATGTGTATACTGCAACATGGCAAATAACTCAGAGCAGCTCGTATCGGCTGGGACCAGCACTCAAGTTGAGGGGGGATGAGGGGGGATGGCATCCCCCCTGAAATAAAAACTGTCAAAATCATCCCCCTTCTAAAACTGCCATTCACCCTTCTCATCCCTTATGTCATTTTATCAATGAATGTGGTATTACTGCTATTTCAACATTTAGTTTTGCGCATATTGAGTAAAATACTGTGGGCGAGGGCAGTGGCGTAGCGCAAAATCCCGGGGCCCCCCCGCAAGGTGGCGGCGGGGGCCCTTTCGCAACGGAGTAAAAAAAAAAAAAAAAAAAAAAAAATTTTTTTTAGAGGCCGATGCGTTATTGACGTTGCGAAATTTCGCAATATGCACTCTACATTCTAAATGCTTGACTTAGCAAAAGGTACAAACAAGTGAGAGCAATAGCCTATAACTAAAACCAAATGGTAGACTACACTACATCAGTAGAATGTATTATAAGTAGAATAGTACAAGCTTTATTTCTTTTAACAAAGTGTGGTGTGCACAGCAGTGTGATATCTGTAAACATATCTGTAGACTCTCCGCTAAGGGTTGCCAGATGGGATTGAGAATTTCCAACCTAACCAATCTAAACACTTCTAAATCCACCAAAAACCAGCCCATCTGGCAACCCTGTCTCCGCTGCATCAGAGTCTACTTGTTGCGTAAAATTGGCCAGGGTTAGTCAAATCCTTTGTTGGACATCTCATATATTGGTATATTGTGGCATTTCTTTACTGTTTGCCATCTGGTCTAGGAATACCCAGGGAGACGCAGACAGCAGAAGTAGATTCGAATAGTAGAATAGAAAAAAGAAACAGCTATATATAGCCTAATCATGCTGAATTACAGTATGTACTTCTGCCTGAGTTTGAGTATGATGCTGCCCAAATAAATGTTATTGTTTAGTGCTGTACGCTTTCGTGGTATTATATTGTGTGAATTATCATCTGTATGTTGTTTTTCTTTCACTCGACTAACCGCCGAGATAATACTTGAGACATGTACTTCCGTAAACATACATTTTTTAATTGGATTTTTTTACAATATCGGACCGACAGTCCCACATATAGCGGCTATAATGTCCGAATAGAGAATCTACCACCACCTAAAGAATGCTTATTGTACTTTGTATTGTATTTTTGCTTGCTCATTTTCCTTGTGTCTCGCTGCCTACGTGTGACGTCAAAGTCATGTTGCTATTGGATACGGCTAACTATGTATATCTTTTTTAATATAGGCCTATATATTAAAATTAAGGTTGACACAATGAAGGGCCACTTATTTTCTTTATTTTATATTTTTTTAAATTATTAAAAAAAAAAAAAAAAAAAGTTTGGATCCAATGTTAGGGGGCCCCCTAGTGGCTGGGGCCCCCCCGCGGTGCGTCGCTTGCGGGCCCGTCCGCTACGCCACTGGGCGAGGGAGGGGGCACGCACACATGCAATGACATTTTCACCAAGTCACTGACACTGAAGTCACTGATGCTGTGGGGATGCTAAAATTGTCCCCATATGATCAAATCCACCATCCCCCCTGATTTTTCTTTTACAACTTGAGTACTGGCTGAGACACACATGCTGGGACACACATGCTGCATGAGCATCGCGGAACCTCTTGTTTTTTCATGTCAGCGCCCATGTTAACAGGTTAGAGCAGCCGCACAGCCTGCTTGTGTTTTACTCTCCCTCTGGCTGCAGCGCGCACGCCATCTAGAGATTCGGAGTCTTGCCTATTTTCTTCCGCATGACGCATGCGTGTAAACGATCTGTTGATAGTCATATTGACATCATACCAGCAACATACACTACAGTTTCAATGTCTATATCTGTAAATATGTCAGAAACAATGTCAGAAACGTGAAATCCCTTTGCAGATGTATGTTGGATTATTTGCTGCTGATTTAGTGTGGCAAAAGACTTATCAGGGACCCAGGAGAGTTTAGGGGAGTGAAGGTCAAGAGCTGTAATATGTTTCTGCTGTAATCACAATGTAATTGGTTATTACAGTGTTAGACAAGACAGAGGTACACAAGTGAAGATAGAAGAAGAATCATATGGGCAGTTATCAATTTTTCCGTAGTCTTCAGCAGCAAGATGTTCAAATCATGTAGTAGAGTGGAGTGTGTCTCACATGCTTTATGGAGTTGAAGGTTCACGGCAGAGGGAGCAGGCTTATTGAGATGTGGCTCTGTCAATCTAGTGGCCCCCAGAGCTGCCACTAGGCGGCAGTATAGCTCTCTACTGGGAGCCCCCTTTTCGCTGTGATTTGCGGTGCGATAAAACTACAAAATATTACTTTTACACATGATATCATTTCAAGGCTTTTTTCTCTCAGTCCTACTTCCCAGACCCCACTCCCATGGTTCCACGATGAAGAACATTTTGACATGCACGCAGACAAGAGGAGGATATTTTTCCACTACCGCATTTCACCTCAGGGCAACCGTGTCTGGAAACACAATATCTCCAAAGAGGTCATCTGTCGGAACGAGTAACATGCGCTCAACACTGCCGGAGAGCCAGTGAACTCTGTCTGGAGAGTACCTATTGTGCTAAAAACAGGCGCTTAGCACATTTACTAAAGTAACGTCAGAATTGACTCAGGCACTAGTCTCTCTTTGTGTGTGTGTGTGTGTGTGTGTGTGTGT
>NC_137688.1:58322091-58484591 GCF_963989245.1 Nansenia antarctica | reverse complement strand
GCAAGGGAGTCTAGCAGCGCTTGGGTGCATAGCATAGCAGCTGAAGAGACCACTAATGTGAAGCCACCTCAGGGGCTGCACTCATCTAAAGAACCCAGGCATTCTACACTTACCACACACTGTTCTGTGTTTTGCAGCCTGGAAGTCGGCACTTCCTCCTTCGTTAACATTTGTCACAATGTTTTCCTGGGGGCTGTTGTTCTCTTTCTGAATGCAAAAACAACCGCCATTAACTTAGATGTCTTTCATTGTTTCCTCCTCCTTCACCCCTCTTGTCTTTGTTATGCCATCTGAGGAATCATTTAGGGTAACTGCTCCTCCACATCCTCACTGGAAATGAATTAGCAACCTCCTCATTTAGCATGTGCAAGCAATTTCCTACACTCTTATCTGACCTTGGTTTGGGAGACTTCTCTGGAAACATACATTTTTAATGTTTAATTTTTCAAGCCTGTTGCCTTAGTGTTCTGTCTTCAAAATGATTTGATTTCATGGCAAGTGAAATGTTGGACACAACTATCCATATTCTGGGAAAGTACAACATTGGATCTAGCACATATCCTCTTCCCAATATCCCATGTGTATTTTGGTCCCTATGTTTGGAGCATACGTACAATCGAACATATCAATCGGCATAACACAACACTCCATCCATACAAGTGTCAGACATCTGGGTCAGACCGGCCTAGAACTATAAACAAAACAATTGAAATATTAGTTTGATTGTCATAAGAATTGTAGATCTTACTTGGTCTTCTCTTTAGCATTACAATAGATTTCAATCAATCTATCGACCAATTAAATCAAGCCATTTAACTAGACACCATGATACATTTTAGCAGGATTAGGAATTGCACATGATGTCACTTCCCCTCTTAAAGACCAGCGACAGAGATAATTGCAATTCAATTTGGGTACGAAAAATGTGCAATAAGAAGTTAACAGCATTCTTTTATTTGAGTGTGATAGATTTTGTGGTAAATACGTCATCTATAGTGATTAACATAAACGTTGTATTCAAACATTCACAGGGCTAATTATTTCACTAGGACATTAGAACCATGATAGGAGGAATAGCCTGCAACAGATGCGTAATGCCTCAATAGTTCAATGTTTTTGAACATTTAAACTGGAGACCTAAATGTTATATGGTCATGGTAATAAAACAAAAATTGAATTCAGAAAAAAATCAAGACAGAATTAGAAGGGGCTGTTGAGCTGCATGGACCTGCACAGGTAGTAGCACTGTCTAACACTTTCATTCCCAGTCTGATATCCAGCCCATGGAGTTGTCAGTGAGTTAACACAACACTAACTGCAACACTAAACTGGACTACTGAAATTCACTTCTGGCCAACATCCCCGCCTCCACCATGAGACCTCTGCAGCTCATCCAGAATTGAGGTTTTAAAATCCCTGCTGCTGGCCGGTGCGAAATGCATTCGAGGCAGGTCTGTTGTGTATAATGGAGAAGCGTTTCTGAAAATACGGTACGGGTAAGATACAAATGCGTGCCGTCCTGTACCGTCCCGGTCTGGTCAATGGAGAAGCTCTTGGGCCCCTGGGCCAGGGCCCGGTAGGCCCATTCGGTAATATGTCTTTGCTGCCGTTCTGCAAACAATGGTCTGTCTCCAAACCCAAGCATGATCACTCTGTTCCACCTTTGCTGGCCACTTGGCAACGCCATCTCTACGTGGACCAAGTGGTCACTCTTTTTTAAATAGAAAATCTTACTTGTGATGATTGTGAAAGATAGTTGGCTCAATTATTTTTAGAGGAATGTACTTATTGAATAAAAGTGTCTTGAAAATAACTAAAATGTACATGTAAATGTATACCAGACAGCCAGTAACTGCAGTTCTCTGGAGATTGGCTGACCCCTTGCCACCACTTTGGGTCCGTTACTGGAGAGAATCCCTTGTGATGCTCAGTGTGTGGAAGCTGGGCAGTGGATCTGATGGTAGTGTCTGCCCTCTCCTAACAACCTGCCTCTTTGGCCAACATTTATTTTGCTTTCTTGGAATGCTTCATGTTTAAATGGGATTCCACTGAAGGCTTGAGCAGTTGGGTATTCTTCATGACAATTAGTAAGAGTTTATGAAAACAATGAAGTAATTCCTCCCTTGAAATAATTAAGCGGTCAGACGGTCACCCATATTTGTTGAGAGGCTGGAAAATAGAAGTAGATTAATCTAACTCTTTGCTTGATTCTTTGCCCAAAGGGAGCTAGTTAAAGCCAAAGTCCAAAGCTAATTGATGCAATTATCCTAACAGCTACTTAATCTTTCTCTAATTATCCACTTATATAACTGTATATAACTGCCTTATATAGTCTTAGATACACAGTTAACAGTAAAGGGTATGAGTATGCATTAATTTAATCGTTAGCAAGTTCCTGTTTCCTATATTTTTTCCAATGTTGTTATTCTTACAGTAGCCTATGTTATTGTTACTTTTGTTATTGTTACTGTTATATGTTATTGTTACTCTGTTGTACTCTTCATACTTTTTTTTTTTACTTCTATCTTGTCACATTTGTATCTGTATCTTGTCTCTTGTCATTTTTTAATATATTTGTTCTGTTTATTTTTATTATTTAAAATCCAACTAGGGACTGATGCTGAAAATTAGCACAAGCTAAAGCATGATACAATGCATCTGACTCTTGATTACTCAATGTATCAATGCTTAACACTAGAACAGCCGTGCCTATTTTACCTACTATTAGAGGCGCCTCTAGAATTGAAATCTGCTACTTAAACACAAAGATCTCTACAGATCTCTCTTGTAAATTAGCCTGTCAGAAGCCTACACAGAAAGCAAAATACCTTTATACTAGCATATCCTGTTGTGATTTTGAAACTGAAAAAGTTTTATTGAGTGCAAAATAATAAAACACTTTTTACTCACAGGGTCACCATGACCCCACCATGGCTGTTCTAGTTAACTATATCCATCCCTAGGCAAATAAACTATTATTATATAGTGACACAAAAGTCTAGCATGATAGAAATTGTCGATAATGCTCCATGTCGATTAAGTTTAACCTTCTTTTTTTCCATATTAAGCAATCTGCAAAGTACAGATAATGAAACCCATTAATTTCCTTCTGTTAAGAGCCATTTGTACCTTGGATATCAATCATACTGTTCTCCTCTTTCCAGTATCCATAGTCTCTAGCTTAACATTTTTGTTTTTCTTTCTTGTCAGGCCTGCTATAATTCTTAATGAGAAACAGTACTGGGAAGATCCTGAATGGTTCGTGGTATTACTTGGCCTTCATTCATTGAGCTTCATTTGATAGAATAAATAAAACTTTTATTTTCTGTGGAAAATTACTTCTGTGGAATATATTCTAAGAAGGATCTACTCCCATCATTTTGAACCTGTACATGATACATTCTGTTGAGAGAATAAAACAACTAGCAATAAAGCATGGAAATTACATAATTTTCATTTATGTGCTTGTTGTAATTTATGCTACAGATGTATTAATGTATGCATGTTGGAGCTTGAACAGACATTTATATAAGCAAGCATACACAAGTGTTTGTACACATGCATGTTATAATCTGCGCGCACGCACGCACACACACACACACACACACACACACACACACATACACACACACACACACACACACACACACACACACACGCACACACCCTGCAGAGGCTATGAATGTAAGTGTCTTTAACATGAAAACAAACACTGCTACTACAATGTTCCACTCCAAAAGTTGAACTGTCGTTAGAAGAACTAAGACGTTCCCATATCTTCATGCTATACTGCTGTCAAAATCCACTGTGGATTCCACTTACTAAGTGAATTATGCAGTAGTGGTGCTCATTCTTCACATCCTGCAGGCAAGATCAGTAGCTATCAGTTGGATTGATGGTCATTACAAATGTTATATAAGTGCTTGTGCTCTAGCATGTGGAGCATGTGGTTTGCACCTGGGGAACATAAAGGCTATCCACTTACAACATGTATTCCTCCACTGCAACTACTTTTGCCATCTTCTACCTGCACATTCAGTCCCAACTTCAGGCCCAAAGGAGGCTGTGATCCCTGACAATTGTTAGCCTCAACAATGGCCCCGCAAAATCCAGTAGGAGAGGCGCTGTCGGGTATTTTGGACTTTTGGAGCCAAAGGGCTCTTTTGTCCCACCACAGAGAGAAGACCCATTACTCTTCCAAAGGAATGAGCCATGGACTTGATGGTGTGGGTCACATGGTCCGCAAGTACGCGGAGCTCCAGAAATGTTTCCACGTAGACAACTGCCTCATGGTTCATTGGAGATGACGCGTCCACCAAGGAGACTGAATTCTGTTAGCCCGTTCACCTCACAGGCTGTCTGTGGTAGAAACTGGTCTGCGCTTCTGGGTGAGGCAGAGGAGCCAGCCTTCGGGTCGAGGTAATTGACCAGAGAAGCTTCTAAGCTACGTATAACCCGTTTGCCACACACTCGGGTGAAAATGGCTGCTTCCACAAAGTGAGAATTGCTAGCCTCGAGGCATTCGTTGAATATGGGTACACACTGATGCACGGATGGGGGGTTGCCCTGCAGGGTGATCCCATCTAGCCTCATTCTCTTGGGGGGAGCTTGGAGGAGGCTACAGCCTCCAGGAAGGAAGTGCCAAGTCCCTGTAGTGGGCTGGGACGAAGGTAGGGGGTCCAGTTCAGTGCCATCATCTCCATTCCCATATGAGAACTCAGAGTGCAGCCAGATAGCTTCCTAACCACATTGTCGGCGTTCTCCTCATTCATCTCCTCGCGGAGGAGATCTCCCAACACACGCACGCACGCACGCACGCACGCACGCACGCACGCACGCACGCACGCACGCACACACACACACACACACACACACACACACACACACACACACACACACACACACACACAACGCCGTCATGACAGCCTGTCCATGGAAACCAGTTATTTCTTTTCATCTTTTAATTTACAACCACTGCTGTCTTTTACTGCAAGCTACATTCCATCATATCAGCAAAACACATGAACAGCCAAGATGCAATGGTGATAGTGTACAGTGCCTTCGGAAAGTGTTCCCTTTCACTTTTTCCGACTCAATTTAAAATGGATTAAATAAAAATAATTTGCCATCAATCCACAATAGCCAAGAATGACAAAGTGAAAACAAGTTTTTTGAGATTTCAGTACATTTATAAAAATGTAAATACATGAATACCTCATGTACATAAGTATTCAGACGCTTTGCTATGACACTCTTAAAATGAGCTAAAATGCAAAAATGTCATCAACAAATCACTCAATAAGTGGATAGTTAATGGAGTTTTGGAATTAATATCTTTGTTTTTTATAGGGTCTCTGATTGGTACGGAAACGGCATTGCATGTTCTGGATTTGCACTAAACTTAATGCTTTGTAGTAAAAACAAAACAAAAAAAAACACATCACTTAAATTCATTGTTGCAAACACAATTATGGAGAGCGACTGAGATGATGTACTTTGTACTTTACTTCCAATGAATTTCTGCATAATTTCTGAATAATGCTGTCCTAAGTATGATGTGTTTTTAAGACGTTTTTTATTCAAGCATCAATTGTCACGCCTTCTACCTCTAGGTAGTGGGCAGTGCCACTCTCTCTCTTTCTCTCTCTCTCTCTCTCTCTCTCCCTCTAATTGGCAGGAGTGGTTTCAGGTGTGCAGTGTTCCGGCTGTTCCCTATTACCTCATCGTTAGCCCTGTATAAACGTATCACGCTTCCAGCCTTACTAGAATTCTGTTCAGTCAGTCTGCTTTGTACCCTAAACCCTTATTCCCTGTGCCTGCAGTCCGTTCAGCCTGCCCTACCTGCCCTCCTGCCCTACCTGCCCTCCTGCCCTGCCTGCCCTCCTACCTGCCTGCCTTGCTTGACCCCCCGCTTGCCCTACGACCATTCTCTGCCTAACCCCGTAAATAAATATACCTTATTTACTTCAATCAGTCTCTGGTCTGTGTCTGCATTTGGGTTCCCTATCTGACCGTAACATCAATAGATCATGGCATGCTTGTTTCCTCTTATGTGGACGACACCACCGTGGTGGGCTGCATCTCGGGGGGGGACGAGGCGGCGTACAGGGATGAGGTGGAGCAGCTGAGCAAGCTGTGCAAGGTTAACAACCTGCTGCTGAACAAGTCAAAGACCCAGGAAATCATCGTGGACTTCAGGAGGAAAAAGTCCGAGATCCAGCCCCTGCTCATCGACGGAGAGAGCGTGGAGAGAGTTTCAACCCTCCGATTCCTGGGGGTGCACATACAGGATGACCTGTCCTGGAAGAACAACACAACAGCCACCATCAAGAAGGCACAACAGCGGCTCTACATCCTGAGAGTCCTCAGGAAGGAACACAACAAACAGGAGATACTGGTGGCCTTCTACCGCGGCGCAGTGGAGAGCATCCTCACCTACGGCATCTGCAACTGGTTCTCCAGCTGCACAACCGCGGAGAGAAATGCGCTACAGAGAGTCGTGAGAACAGCCCAGAAGATCACCGGCGCCCCCCTCCCCTCTCTGGAAGAGCTGTACAACACACGCTGTCTCAGGAAGGCCTCCAAGATCTCCAGAGACCCAACCCACCCTGGGTACGAACACTTTACCCGGCTGCCCTCGAAAAGGCGGTACAGGACCATGGCCGCAAGGACAAACAGACTGAAGAACAGCTTCTACCCCAGGGCCATCCAGGCCCTGAACACAGCAAAGACCTAGGTTCTGGGCCCTGGACAGTCTGGACGGATTGATGGCAGCTGCTGGACTGCAAAAAAATCAGGTGTAGTGCTGAGGCACAAATATGTACATTTCTAGCCTGCAAACTGCGAAACTTCAAATGAATGTGCAATAACACTATGTGCAATATGACAACCCTATTCGTCTATCTGTACAGTATAGTATAGTGGATAGTGTACATAGCCTTTATTTATGTAAACCAGCCCCTTCCCTTCTTGTGTTTTTTTTGTTTTTTTTTTCTTTCCTAGCACCGGGGGAGCCACCCCTCCTAAATTTCGTTGTTTGGTACCTGTACTATAGCAATGACAATAAAGACCATTCATTCATCATGTGGCATCATAAATGCTGCAGTGGAGATTTGGCTGTTCCCTCCCCCCTGCCCCGGTAAGTGACCTCATCTCCTCCGGCGTGAGGTGTGACTTGCATAGTGCCGTGTCTACTAGGGTCCTATCTTACCCCTACCTACAACACAATAACATTGTCACTTTCTTATGCCACTTAATGGTTTCCGAATCAATGTAGCCACAAAATCTTGTGAGCTTAGAATTATAAGGTTCTATCTCCGTTTAGGGTAGTTCAGGGATATTGAGCGTCAAAGTTTTTACATTCCATTATGTTTTGTGAGATGGAACCTTTGTATTTTATTCATTCCTAACTAAAAAATGTCAACATTTTAAAAATAACACCACACAGGCATTAATAAACACCTAATGGATCAGATAATGTAAAAAACTAAATTTTGACAAACATGGAGATAGAACCTTGATGATTCTAACGTCACGATCTGTATTTAGTGTCACTTCTTTAGTGTCACTGCATTGTCGAAATGTACAGTAACCATTCAACTAAATGTCCACATCACAGAGACAATCAGAGTTATGGTCTATTGGGAGACAACTGCTGTGTGCTGTGTGTCATGCAACGGTCCATTCCTGGGTAGTGAACCAACAGGTAGCTTCAATGCTGACTCATTGAGTAAAACACAAGCTAGACTTCAGTACCTTTACCTGCTTGGACACTGACACCTGTGTGGAAACAATAAATGGCCATATCTTGTACCACGATGACGCCATTATGTCCATTACCCTGTCTGCTCGCAAAGGCTTTACATGTGACACGGTTCATGTTGTTTAGCAGAACAAGGATCATGAATTGGCCCCAAACTATAACAACCCTTTTCACGAATAGGCTTGTAGACATTATGTCACCGTGAAAAGGTCACAGCGATAACTAAAGTATGTGATCACATGTCCATGCTGCAGACATTGACCTTTCAAAAATACTGTGCAAGCTTTATTAACTTTCAACTAAATCATTTTATGTTTTGTGTAAATCTGTTATTTTCAGAGAGCAGAGCAGAAGATACAATTCTGCTGTAACAGATGGACTCACAACGTAATTGTATTGCATGTCGCGGGAAGAGCATTGTGTGATTCCTTCTTTGTTATGGGAGTTTGTTTTTCTTGGCTATTATGTTTCAGGAGTGTTTTGATGATACTCATTCGTCCATGTTATTCATGGTAGCAAGATTATGGCTTCAAGGTGATGTTAGCAGTAGGAATGCTTTATACACTATATGAAAACTTGTGGTTGTACATAATTACATTTCTGCAAAAAAGGGCAAACAAAAGCACACTAGGCAAATGTCATAGGCAAATAATGATTCACTGATTGTATGAACACAATTGATCAATTACATATGATTATTTTGAGAAATAAGAGCAAGATGTTTGCAGTCACTCGTTTAGCCTTTCAGGTTTACGTGTGTGTTTCCCCAGATGTTATTACTATACTACCCACACCATGAAAATGCCATTTGTGTGGCTAAATATCCATTTGTGTAGCTGAATAATAATAATATCCTACAGTAATAATAATATCTAATATCTAATTAAACCCCACGGTACTATACGATAACCTGTGTGTAAGGGATTGTCTGTCGGAGGTTTCTGATAGGTCTGCCTTTGATGTTACAGGAGATAGTTAGGGTTAGGGTATGGGAACTGGGTTACAGTATAATTGCTAAAGTAATTGAATACTATGTAATACAAAAAAAAGGCATTGGCCACTATTTTAAAGGTAACCAAGCAACCACGTGTTATTGTTTTTCTCATTTCATAATTTCTCCCCAGGAATTATTATCACATTATGTACAGTATCTACCTTTTAACACTGATGCATGGTTTGCTTCTATCTAAAGAACCTGCGGTCCGCTGACATGGGCCTGCTGTCCACCCCCCACACCAACCTACGGACCTTTGGGGACAGAGCCTTCAGCGTGGCCGCACCTACCCTCTGGAACTCCCTCCCCACAGTGATCCGCAACGCCCCCACCCTGGACTCCTTCAAACTAGCCCTCAAAACTCATCTGTTCTCCAAGGCCTTTGGCCCCTAGTCATTGTTTCAGTTTTGTTTTGTTTGTTTTCTGTTTGTCTGTCCGATCATTCCCCTGTAAAGCGTCCTTGGGCTTTTTGAAAGGCGCTATATAAATGTAAGTTATTATTATTATTATTAAAGATCATGTGGGTTTGGGAGGAAAGGCTTTCCTGTAAATGATTTCCTCAGACGCGGGAAGAGGAGGGGAGATGAGCTAAAGCAGATGAACCGACCGTCCAACATCAGAGTGATACATTACTCGACTTCCCTGACATATGGAAAACATTACTTTAACTAACCCTTTGTCTTTCATCTTAAGTAAACAAATCAACTAATTAATGAGATCAGAGACCATGGTTATGTTTTACAGTATGCTTGTTCGGTTCATCTGAAGAAGTGCAGGCCTACCTGACAATGACGTATATTCTGTATTATTTTACATACTATCCTATTTTCATTGAAAACCTTTATTGTCAGGGGATTACACAATCATTTCTCTACCTGATACATATTTCCCATTAAAGGCAGAATACAAAATATGGGCTGATGTCAGTTTGAAACGTCAGTTGGAGTTGGATAAAAGAGAAAAACTGAAAAAGTGCATCCATGGCATATTAATTGTTATAACATTAATGTGCTAAAATAATCCCTCAGGATGACAAATTGGACGAATGTTTTGTTCCATTGACAGATCTCTGATTACTGAATAACAGTGTATATCAATTACCTTTCTATATCTAGTGTGTTGTCTTCTGATCCAAGTTTCCACCTTTCTCCAGACCCAAGTCTTTTTTTAATTTGGCAAAATGCCTACTCTAAAATCCAATAGTGTAGGATTTGGACATCCAAATGTCTCTGATATTGTAGCTGGCTATACTATACTGTATATTGTTCAATCAGAGAACATGTAGAGAAACATGTGTGGGCAATCATTTTAAGAGACAAACCATAAGAACAAAGCAATGATGAAATGACTGTGGACCATACAATGACGGTCAGACTGGTGTATCCAAGCGCAGAACACAGACAGGGAGTCAAATGATGGTAAAACCAGAAGACTGGGTGTATTTATGGAGGGAACGAGGGGGAGGGGCAGAGCTCCAAGGGAAGGCTGGTTGGGCACGTCAGAAAGGCTGGGAAGGCAGGGAGGGGTTGGCAGGGCAGTCTGGCAGGTCTGGACAGGCAAACAGACAGACAGGCAGGCAGACAGGGAGGACAGGCAGACAGGGCAAGCAGGTAAGCAGAGTGGGCAGGCACGCAGGCAGGACGGACGGGCAAGAGAACAGGGCAGGTGTGTCCGGCAGGAGGAAGGAGTCAGCGGCAGGAGTCAGGCGGAGGTACTGCAGGCTACAGAGAAACAAAGGTTATTAAAGATATTGGCGAAGCAGATATATTAGTAAGGCTGGAAGCGTGACTAACAGTGTAACTGAAGCTACAATCTGGCAGCGTAGTAAAGTCTGGACCGGGTATTTATGGCAAGGCTACTCATGGGGAAATGGTGAACAGCTGGTCACCTGACCCCTGCACACCTGACTCCACTCCTGTAGCGGAGGACCTGCCAGCTAACTGGAGGTAGAGGGTGGGACAGATGTTAAGCCAAAGCGGGTATTACTAACTTAGTGTTCAATAACAGCTGAGGCAAGGCCCAGTTATTCAACTTCTCAGCCTTCATCGAGGTGGTTTCAGTCATTAACAACAGAGATAACATGAATAAAAAAGAGCCCTTCTAAGTTAGCTTAAATGTCAAGGTGCCCTGGACTCCCCTCTCCTCCCAGCCGTATGCTCTAAGGCCAGCTGTAGTGCATTCTGCAGGATTTCCCTAAAGGGTATCCACCACGATAGTGCTGTTTGGGCTTCAGCTGTCATCGCTTATGCTGTTAAACACACATTGGCTAAATGAGAGGAAAGTGAGGAAAGAGCACCTCCATGATGTTATTGCACAGCATGCTCTGTGATGCCCCCTTGGTGTGTCAAAGACCCTTCTTCCTTTCATCTGCAGATGTGAGAGGAACAAGTTCAAGTGGGGTAAAGAAGAGGACATTGCTGTGGAGTTTTTTTTAATTTGATGTTGGAGAGACACCTGTGTGTTCTCAGGTGTTCGTATTCAGTAACAAACAAGCGTAGCTTGGTGCCACAAAAAACGTTACTGAGCTTCACGCAGCACATACTATCTCAATGATCCTGTTAACACTTATGTTAACTGAAGAAGGGAAATTGAAGTGGTGGAGCTTAAGAAAAACGGGCAGATGAATATTCAACATGATGAACATGGGAGCAGCTCAGAATGCTCAATGTAAAATAATGCAATACATTACCAGTGGGGGAAGCAATGGCAAGGCTGTTTCAAAACACAGTCCATGATTAGAGGGTAGCTTGTGTCCACCTTTCACCTGGGGTATTCCAAGGTAAACAGTGAATTCTGACATCATTCACTCAATGCCCATTGGCTATAACAGTTTAGGAAGGAAAATGACAGTGTTTTTCAGGTTAAACTACGACTCGTCTGTCAGCATACATGTTTCAAGTGGAGGTTATGCCTCTATCTTTCTCTCTCCACTGAGGTTATTTTGCCCTTGACTGCATTGCCCTTGAAACTTCATGACATCTTTGTGTAGTTATTTTAAATGTTATGTTTAGGCAGGAGTTAATCAATTGACTTACTTTTGCAGAAGCTCAACACTCACCAGTATTACTCAATAAAGTTGCCTGCAAAACAATAAGCTACAGTATATAGAATTAAATAATACATTTCGTAAAGTCAACACTGCAATGGCAGAAATATTAAGGAATTGGGTGACATTTCACATAGGTTTATAGGAGTGTTTATAGTATGTTTAATAAGATGTCCCTCTACAGTATGTAGTATCCGGGCTGGCAAGTGTGGTACACCATCTGGTCCTGTGGGGACGAAGAGGTAATGGAAACTAATGTTAGGGAGAGCGATGAAGCGAAGCCCATGTCCCAATCAAGCTAACCTAACCAACAGAAAAAAGATCAACCCATAAGGGAACTATTAAACTTTATGTGTTTGTTTATGTAATTTTCAAGAAGAGAACAAACAAAATATCTGAAGCATCCATTACCCTGCTTGTTAAACACATATTCTAATCCTTTTTACAGGTAGTACTATTCACAATCGACCACAATGCCTTGGGCCATGATCTGACAATGTCCTCATCATGGTTTTGGATTGATGATGTCATGCCACAAAGGGTGGTCTGTCACGCTCCCATCAAGCCACAGACTCTGCTGGTTATTCAAGCGCTCAGTCAATGAATTCATCAACTCAATTGCTGTCTGAGCACTGATTGGTTCCAAGATTTCTGCTGTCCATGGTTAAAAGGATGCTTATTAAAGCTGTTGGCATTGTGGTATTGCATGAAGTTGTGGTAATGTTTGGAACTGACCAGCTACCAATAGCACCAGCTGGGATGATTCTGGTGCTGTGGTTCTCTATGTTGTAATGAATACCACATAGATTGCACTCATTCCCGGATTCCTGGGTGCATGCTCTGTACAGGGGCGATGACTTTGTAATTAGATTAGAAGGTCTCACTTTATTTGGATAGATGGACCCTATAGATGATATAGTTGCTCAAACTATAAACAAATTACCATCTGCAACTGTTGATATGCATCAGCTTGCTTGGGTTATGGTTAGGTGCTAGGTTTTGGGTTTAGTTTACGGTTAGGATAAGGGTCATGGGTAGTGCTAGGGTTAGGGTTAATGGATAGTTACCCTGGACACTTTTAAATCAGCCATCAAAACCCACCTGTTCTCTAAGGCCTTTGGCCTCTAGTCTAGTTTGTCACTCTTGCTGTCTTTGTTTCTTTGCTTTGTTTTTCTGTTCTGTCTGTCTGATTGTCTGTCTATGAAATCTGTTAAGCGTCATTGGGTTTGAGAAAGGCGTTATATAAATCTAAGATATTATTATTATTATTATTATTATTATTATGTTGTTGACACCTATTGAACATCTACAAACCATCTCTTTGGGACTACAGTATCAATCTTAAATTTACAGTAGAACCTTTATCCAACTGACTTCCAATTGGTCTGCTTTGCATTATACTAGTAGTACTACCGTGTGTCATCTGGCTATTCCAAACCAAAGAGAGAATATCATTCTGATATTTCTGAGCTATGATTACAGTTTTCCTCTAATGTTTTGGCTCTGAGAACAATTGCACAACAAACGCACATCACGCACTCAAAATGTATACAAACAGGAGACTAAGCATTTATCTTAAAAGCAGGATTACTTCAAAGATATATCAGCATTAGCCAAACAATGTTTTATTCATTAGTGATTGCATAAGCACATTATCATGGTAATGAAATGTGATAGCAGGATGACAAAAAGTCTGGAGAGTAAGAGATCTTGCTTTACACAAATTTTCTCTGCTGATATTTGCCCCACTTCTTCATTCTGTACTGTTATATACTGCACTGTTAGATATATTAAAGCTACAACATATCACTGTTTCTCTGTTTAAAGTCATGTTACTTCAAATTGAATTCAAACCAAACTGTAGATGCTTTTGCTGCTCCATTCTTACTTTAAGTTGCTCACTAGCTCCCTTTATCAGTAAAATGTGCATCATTCAATGGAAATTAAACAGCACGAATCTGGCAAACCCCAAACTATTATATCATTTTAAACAGAGGATTGGTTTCCTTTTGTAACAGCTAAATTAGAAAGTTACTTTCTTTAATTGCCAGAAGCGGAACTCAAAACTGATTATACACCTTGTTCCAACCATTCTTGTTCAATGTTAGGTTTAGTTTGTTTATTTGCTACCTACATTTACATTTTTGGAATTTAGCATACGCCTTTATCCAAAGCGACTTACAACAAATACATTTGTCTAAATAAGTGAAGCATCTATCTGTCATCGCAAAAAAAGTAATCTCTGCTCGCGCCAGGGGCCATTGGCAGTCATAATGCTAGAAGAAATTGTGCAATGAGTAAAAGGCCTCTGGCTGACTACATAGTCTAACTATTATACATAATCTAACTAAATATGGTCTAACATAATAACAATGTTATTACACAGGTATAAGAGCAACTTCATGTTTGACCAATGATACAAAGCATGTTTTATATCATCAGGGAGCAGAGACAACTAGGATATCTCCAGTACTTCCTTTCTTTTGAAATTGAGATGAAATGATAATATTGCCTTTTATAATGAAACATGGACTACTTTCAGACTAAGGAACCATCTAACTATAAGGTTTAACAAAGTGAACTATCCCTTTAAAGCATGTTTTCAATAGGAATTGGAAGTTTACTAAACTGACAGCATCAATATTTTAAAATCAGATAATTGCCTGTCTTGAAATCTTTCAAACTTAAACTGACTTGTATATATTCAGTGTATGCCAAATATGTAAGTTTATTAAACTATTTCCATGCCATCAAAAACCATATGCTTTGTCAAGACCGCAACAGCAGCTCACACAGCCTGCTAACAGACATCTGTGTGAAAAAGAACCGTGCCAGCCCGGCAACATCTAACTCAACCTGGCAACATCTAACTCAAGCCCACCAACGACAGATAAACAGCAGAGCCTATGTGGTAAAGAGCTTCTCACTATTGTTTTCTTTCAACATAGAATTTGAGTTATATAATCAGGATTAGGGTAAACTGCTCTTTACCATCTTTCAAATAATGCCAGGATAATTTAAATAAAGGTCATTCTGTTGCTTTGGCAATGAGGAAAATATCTCTGTCACACAGTAAGACCTATCCTTCAAAAGCTGCCAGTGTAAACCGCTCCCAGGATTGCTGTGCATCCGAGTTAGTTGCAGACCATTATCCTTGACTGCTGTCACTCCTTTACTGAAAACATTCACAGACACAATCTCTCATTCATATCAACCTGTGGCAGTCAGTCAAACTCTCACTTTTCAACTATCTGCTCTATCTCTCATGTTTAGCCAGGTTATTAGAGTTAAAACACATGTACATACGTATTTGCAACCTGCAGATCTGTTTCTCTGACATCTGGAATCCATGGTCTGGTTTTAAGGCCAGAGGACATGTGCAATGTTTTTTTCTTTCCCTCGAATGTGAGAATACATGGATTTAATTTTGGATTAAAATTACATTATCAGGTGTTATTAGTGTACTTATATCTATGAGATCTTGGTTTGGAGCAAATATTTCAAATATAAAAACGGACAGCACATCTGTAAACGCTTTTATGGTGGGGAAAACAGCTTTGTTTCACCAAGAAGGAATTTGTACTCTTATTCTTTTTCCCCCTGAAGCTGACAGCCACCTCAAGCATCCCTATCCATTCAGAGACTGTATCAACAGTCAGTAAAAAGTCCATTAGCAAAATTCAGCGGTACCAGTATGGGTTAATACCGGGGCATGGTTTCTCAACCTTAAGAGGGAAACATGTCCTGTCCCCTGGGGTAGCAGTGAGGATCTCTGTGAGGACCTCTGACTGAGGTCAGAACAGGTCACTCTATCTTCATATTCATGTGGTGGTCAGACAGACTTGTCAGCTCTACAAGACACACGTGGCTCCTTCTATAGGTGTGGGGTGGTGGTGGATGTCTACTTGTTGATTAATACCTCCACTCAGACCCTATAAAGCTGTCTTGTGGAGGCAATGCCTTTGGATTTACGGAAGTTGACACTTCAGCTGGGCTTAAGCAGTCCTGTAGGTAGAGGGCTGAGTAAGAGGTAGCCTTTCATGATACAATAGTAGGACATCAGTAGGTGGTGCAATTTCCTTTGCATTTCACTACGCACTAGCATCATTGTACCATACCTATCAATGGTCTCTTTAATTTATGAAGAATGTTCATGCAAAACACGAAACACAATATTGTCCTTGGACTTGTCGAAGCTATTAATCAGTGATAAGCCACAGTGCATGCAATTTCAATAGTAATGCTAAAAAAACATAACCCTGCATCATATCATGAATATTAATAATTCAACTGAAGCTTATTAACAAACCATGCTTGAATGATACAGTACACAGTACAAAGTATCTCATTCAGCTGTATCTACATTGTTGTATTGAAGGTCATGGACCTTTGAAGCTACAATGTGGTTTTAGTGAAGTATCTGTTTAGGCAGACTTATACAGTTAGGTCCATATACTCTGACATCTTTTGTTATTTTAGCTATTTACATAGTACATTTCAAGTTAGTTATATAATGAATATGGGCTTAAAGTACAGACTCTCAAATTTAATTTGAGGGTATTCACATCTAAATTGGAGGAAGGGTTCAGGAATTACAGCTCTTTAATATGTAGCCTCCTCTTCAAGGGACTAAAAGTAATTGGACAATGGACTCAAAAGCTGTATCATGGACAGGTGTGGGCTATTCCTTCATCATTTTCAGTTAAGCAGATAAAAGGTCTGAGTGACCTTTGAGTGGCAAAAGTGTGACATTTGCATTTGGAAGCTGTTGCTGTGAACGCACAACATGCAGTCAAAGGATCTCTCAATGCAAGTGAAACAGGCCATCCTTAGGTTGCAAAAACAAAACAAAAATCCATCAGAGAGATAGCGGGAACATTAGGAGTGGCCAAACCAACAGGCTCCACAAAAAGGCCTGGACGTCCACGGAAAACAACAATGGGGTATGATCGCAGGATCCTTTACATGGTAAAGGAAAACCCTTTCACAAATTCCAGCCAAGTCAAGAACAATCTCCAGAAAGTAGGCATATCATTATCCAAGTCTACCTTAAAGAGAAGACTTCACAAGAGCAAATAGAGGGTTCACCACAAGGTGCAAACCATTCATAAGCTCCAAGAATAGAAAGGCCAGATTAGACTTTGCTAAAAAACATTACAAAAAAAGCCAGCCCACTTCTGAAACAGCATTTTTGGACAGATGAAATTGAGATCAACCTTTACTAGAAAGATGAGAAGAAAACAATATGGAGAAGACTTGGAACTGCTTATGATCCGAAGCATACCACATCATCTGGAAAACACGGTGAAGGCTGTGTGATGGCATGGGCATGCATGGCTTCCAATGGTACTGGGTCACTAGTGTTTATTGATGATGTGACTGAAGACAGAAGCAGCCAGATGAATTCTGAAGTGTTTAGGGATGCTGTCTGCTCAGATTCAGACAAATTCAGCAAAGTTGATTGGACGGCACGTCACAGTACAGATAGACAATCACCCAAAACATACTGCAAAAGCAACCCAGAAGGTTTTTAAGGCAAAAAAAGTGGAACATTTTGCAATGTCAATCACCTGATCTCAAGACCAAACTAAAGGCAGAAATAAAAACAACAAAAAACAACTGACAGCTGTAGTAAAGGCCTGGCAAAGCATCACAAAGGAAACCTAGCATTTGGTGATGTCCATGGGTTCCAGACTTCAGGCAGTCATTGCCTGCAAAGGATTCTCGACATCTCGAGAAAATTGTATTTATTATTTGTCCAGTTGCATTTGAGCCCCTGAAAATAGGGGACTGTATAAAAATGGTTGCAATTCCTAAACGCTTCATACAATATTTTTGTTCAACCCCTTGAATTAAAGCTGAAAGCCTGCCCATAGCATCTCGATTGTTTCATTTATAATCCATTGTGGTGGTGTACAAGGCCAAAATTATGGAAATTGTGTCACTGACCAAATATTTCTGGACCTAACTGTATGTCTGGTTAGTGTATCCATGTACACTGTTGTATTGTATTGTTAGTAACTTGTTCTTGTATTGTATATTTGTTTTATTTTATTTATGTTTACTTTGATCTATGTAAATCAGTGGCCCTGTTGCAAAGGAGACTCTGGTCTCAGTCAGGTTTCCCTGAATAAATAAAGCTTAAATAAATAAAAAAAACAAAAATGTGGTTCACATTATTTCTATGTAGGACAACTCCCTTCTTGCTTAACATGGTACAAAAAAACGACTTCATTGCGGTGAGACTTTTAACAAACTGTGCATCCTTTAATTGAAAGTATCAAATGAGAGAGATGGTGAGAGCCTCTGCTTGGTGGAGCAGTTAAACTGCCTCCCTTTGAGTACATTTGAATATGTATATATAGCTACTGTATCATGTTGTTATCATTCTAAACCAAGTCTTTGTCTGAGACTGGTAGAGAAGAGAAGCATTGTTCCTCCAGCCCAGAGGGGACTAGCTGTAACCCAGCCATGCCCCCCAGCAGAACCCACAACGTCTCTCTCTCCCACCTTCTTCTCATCATCTTCTGCATCACAACTATTTTGTTATTAACTATTTGATTTAACAGTTTTAAGTGCAGTAGCTTGCATACATATCGCATTACCATTTTTGGCAAGAATCAAAAGGGCAATGTAATTACTGAACTCGTGTTCAGAAATAATGCCCATAAAACGGCCATAAAATACCTCAAGTGTGCGACTAAACAAGCAATACAAGCTCGTACATATGTTACGTTTTGACAGAAACATATATATAGATACTTGATCTTAAAGTTCCTTGTAATAAGAAAGCATAATGTTATGTGAGGTGAAAACTATCTTAAATATAGAGCTCTCACAGGAGATCTTTCAATGCAGATCTAGACTGGCTATTCTGTCTTGGGGTTGAGAAGAATAGCCTTTATTCTAGATCCAGATGCTTATGTTTACAACCTCATTAGGGATTCTTTTGAAAGCAAACATTTTTATAGACTTAAGAGAATAAACCCACAGGGTTCTGTTTTCCATTGACAACAATCTGTATTAGTATTCATGGTATTATGTATTAGTATTCCTATAACTAATAATGTGACTGTTCATCAAATGTTGGTAGGCTAATCCTTTACATTCTGTATGTATTCATATCATTTACGATGATTGATAGCATTAGACTGTACACTGATGAGTGTCTTGTTGAATCCAGTTGCTGTTCCATCAAAACTGAAATCATAGGTTATGAGGCCACCTGACCTGACAGCAAGGTGTATGGTAATGTGTAATAGCCATGTTGTACTAGAGCATTTGTGACAACTAGTCTCTAGACTCCTAAAGCTTATTATAAAACAGTTAGTTCCGACCAAGTCATTTGATTGGACAAGAGGCATTCCATGAGTGCCGATACACAGTATAACAGCACTGGGACTTTTAACTACATGTATCACTCCGCCGCACAGGTGTTCTATTAAATGACTGTTAATACAAAGTAGCTAGCCTGCGGATGTTTGTTTTCGGGTTACTAGGCAACAGTACAGTTGAAGTTCAGTTGCAGAACTATTTTCTGTTGGCTGAGCCAAAATAAATGATTAAATCAACAAACAAATCATAATCTGTTGTCGTGTATTAAATGGCGCTGTAGAACTTAAATGGCGCTGTATCACACTTGGCCTGCAGCCTCGTACCTATGACCGAATCACAGCCGTGCTGATATTCAGTATAACAGCACTCCCTCTCGTGTGATATTGCTTAATCAACATACAATGCATCTCTATCAATTCTCCTTTTGATCCTGATCCTGTCCTGCGGTGGGCAGTGCGCTCAGAGAGTCCCCTCTAACATGAATTATCTTGATTAATTGTTGTGTCAGAGTCATTACCACAACTATCCAGCAATCAATTCCTGAACAGGATGAAAGGTTGCCACTGTACACGGCCTTGTACATCATAGAGGAGCAGATGCAGAGCACAACCCTGCAGGAACATGTGTGTACATTTAAGCCATAGTTAACAATGAACTCAGTTAAGAGAGTAAAAGTAGACCCCCAAACTGAAAATGTCAATATATAGATATAGAGACACATATTTTTTACATTTATTTTAGCCAATATTTAGCTATTTCTGTGTGTCACACACGCCGACTGGCAATACGGGTTGAGAAAACACAAACCAAATTGAGTGCAAAACCCAAACTAAGGTCACATGCTCACATGAAAATCTGAATCAGCAAGTGGATGAGATTGCAACATTGTTGCATAAATTATTTCTCTGATTTGCGTTCTCACAGCCCTTTATGTAAACAAAGTAACATACGCAATCGAAGCAACAGACGTGGTAGTTGATTGGTCCGAAAATTTGAAAATTGCCGTTCGTCCCGCTCTTATCCTGATCAACATGCATGCGCTGGAAAGTGATGGACGCGTCGTTTCTAACCGGAGCGAAACCACCCTTTTCAAGCGGAGCATCCGTCGGCTGTTTGCTCCGGGAGCAACATTGAATGCGCGTTCTCACAGCTCCAAACGACGCAGAGCAAAGCGAATTTGATCCTAAACTCTGATTCCAAGTGAAGCAAATGTTCTAGTGAGAACACACCCTAAGAGTCATGGAACACCTGTGCCATACTCAAGGGATTATGTCACTCTCACTCACATTTTGTTTTTGGCCTACAGGAAAGTCTCCAACTAAACCGAAACAAAACAACAGTGACCTGCAACTGTGTTCCCACCTTCAAACCCATGCTACATGTACACCTCACATTGACTGTTACTGTACCCACCCAAACCTGTGGGATCGGTTGTCCACAGAAACCTAATACATGAATACTTATATTCCTTATATTCCTTACGTATATTCCTCACCTGCATTGTCACTAATGGCTTGGGGTGGCAATCAATACCAGGTGGCGTCTGGATTCATAGTATTTCACTGCCATAAATCTACATGTAGCCATAAATGTGTCCATGACCTCATGACCTGACATTACTGACATTACCAAAAAAAGTCACCTTATGCAAAATTCAGCTGCTCGTGTGTTAACCAGAACCAGAAGGAAAGCACACATTACACCCGTTTTAAAATCGCTGCACTGGCTACCTGTTAGTTGTAGAATTGATTTTAAGATTCTTTCATTGGTTTACAAATAACTAAATGGTCTTGCTCCCGACTACATGTCTGATGTGGTTTTAAGATATGTACCCACTAGATCCCTCAGGTCCTCTGGTATTGGTCTCTTGGTTGTTCCAGGGGTCCGATCTAAGACCCATAGCAAGGCCACTTTTAGCCACTATGGCCCCAGACTTTGGAAAGGCTTGCCAGAGGACTTTCGGGTGGCAGAGAATATAGATGCTTAAAACACACCTTTTTAGCCTGGCTTTCATCTAGTGTTTATCTCAACTTGCACTTTTTTCCTATTTTTTAAAATCTATTTCTTATCTCTTACCTCTTGTTTATTTATTTATTTATTTATCAGGGACAGTGCACATTAATCAACAAATCAGTTTCCACATCAATGTAAATGCGCCAGAGTTAGCTCATGAGCTCATTTCCATCTGTAGTCCCTGAGCAGGCTATTACAAAATGAATGGTGTAGTGTCATTAAAGTGTCATTAAGTGTCATTATTCATTTGTTGCATTCAATGCATGACTTGTGCTATATAGATAACGTTTGATTGATTGATTGATTGATTGATTGATTGACACTGTGAATAACAAAGGGCCTGGAGCTTTATGCTCCTGTTATGTGGGAGGATTCAGTAACTGTGACATGCATTTGTAATATTGCTCACTTCCTAAATTTGGCCTGCCATAAGTCTTGACTTTGACTGACTGGAGGTGGGTCAGACGTAATTCTCGTAAGGTAATTCTCATAAGGTAATTCTCATAAGGTAATTCTCATAAGGTAATTCTCATAAGGGTAATTCTCGTAAGGTAATTATCATAAGGTAATTCTCATAATGGTAATTCTCGTAAGGTCATTCTCAGATAATGGTTTGGTGTAGGCCTACTAGGAGAACCCAGAATGTTCATAATAATACTACACCTGTAGATTCTGAACACGGCCAAGCCTCTTTCTGAGATAAACAAAATTAAAGCCCCTAGCAGGAGGTTTGCCTTGGAGACACAGTATTGAGATGGTGGTTCTGTATGCATGGGGGCAACCTGGAGAAATTCCTGGATTCACAGTGTGATTTATTTACACTACAGCATGGCCGCAGAACCAGTTTTGGCAGTGGATGGCCTTATCTGGGGTGACAATTAGGGCTGTGGCCATACACACCCACTGACTCCAGTCAGTCCTACAGGCCACCCATCATGTTGATTGTGGAAAACATAAATGCAAAAGCTAAAAGCCTCCAATAAAAGAGTAACCCCTTAAATCAAAGACAACAATTTCCTTTTATGCGCGTTTGTTCATTTAATTTCATATGTATTTGTTGCGGGTACCTCTGGCCGAAGCATTTCATCAGATACTGGTGTTTTATGTGGAAAATTATCCATTCAGATTTTCACAACCTGTATCACAATTTGGTTTTATTTTCCTGTCAATCATCAATATCCATGATTGACTTTAACTATGCCAGCCAGTCGGGACAGCTGTAATTCTAAAATGGAAGAACCAAACCACAACCACTGAATAGCAAGACTCAAAATATCTTTCGTTTGCACAACCTATTAAAACCAAAAAACTATGTTTTGACACCAGTTGCATCTATTAAGAGTCAGTCAATTAGAATGCTCAATCTCACCATATGCTCTGTAAATGTAATGTCTGCTCTGTAAATTTAGTTTAATGGCATACTGCACACCATCACTTGAGCAGACTCTTTGTGTGTGTGTGTGTGTGTGTGTGTGTGTGTGTGTGTGTGTGTGTGTGTGTGTGTGTCTCTCTCTCATTTTATTTTATATATCTATACACTTAGAGATAATATCAGTATAAAAATAATCAAATACAATACAACAACACAAATATAATCATTGCAGTTCACAAGTCTACAGTGATTAAAATACATAGACCAAAATACCAAAATTTCCAATGTTTCCAAAAACAAGTGGAGTACCTTGTGTCACCAAAACACGCAATCTAATCTGAGCAGTTGTTATTATGTAATATTATTGATGGATGTGCCATGTTTGATGGAGAGCAGTGAGCAGGAGACTGGATGTGAGCATGTAGCTGACTAATAGCCAACTAGGTTGCAGTCAAAAACTCAAAACCAGGTCTACAAACATCAGCATCAAATCTGGTGATTCTCTCCTTACAGACAAGCTGGATGTGGCTAAGTGCTTAAACACTTTCTTTACAACCATAGCCACTAAATTAGTTAACAATCTACCACCCCACTCAGGGCGTTATGGTGTAGAGCACATCCGTGAGTTCTACAATAAACTGGGTGTACGCAATGATGATTTTAAACTCTCCATGGTGTCAAACGATGAGGTGTTTAAAAAGCTAGGCGCTCTACACTCAGAAAAGGCCACGGGCCATGACAATATTCCAGCCAGATTTCTAAAAGACTCAGCTGCCTCCATTACCCCAATCATCACCCACATAATAAACCTCTCCATCAAACAGGGACACGTCCCCCTTGACTTTAAAATAGCAAGGGTAACCCCACTGTATAAAAAAGGAAGCAAATTAGACCCAGGCAACTACCGACCTGTTTCTATTCTTAATTCCATCTCGAAACTTATGGAAAAAATAGTTTATGAACAGGTCGATAGGTACCTTACCGAAAAAAAGCTGATGTATGAATTTCAATCAGGATTCAGAACATCCCATTCCACTGACACATGCCTTCTCTATTTGAACGACCACATCAACCATGAGGTGGACTCGGGCAAGTACTGCGGCATGGTCATGCTGGACCTCCAGAAGGCCTTCGACACAGTAGATCACCACATATTGTTAGATAAACTGAAAGCAATAGGGTTCGATAGAACATCGGTGAGCTGGATGCAATCCTACTTAGAGGGGAGGGAACAGGTGGTTAGTGTGAACGGAACACTGTCCCCCCCCCTCCCAGTGACCTGCGGCGTTCCACAAGGAAGCATTTTGGGACCTTTACTGTTCCTAATATATGTGAATGACATGTCATCAGCATGTGATTGCAATTTATTCCTGTTCGCGGATGACTCGGCTCTGCTGGTCTCTGACAGGGACATATTGCAGGTGGAAAAAGCGCTAAGCACTGAACTGAGTAGAATCTGCATCTGGCTAGCTGACAATAAACTATCAATACACCTAGGTAAAACTGAAACCATCCTATACGGATCCCCATCTAAACTCAGAAAGGCTGAAAATTTTAAAATAAAAGTGGGTAACATTAATATCACAAGAAAAGAGGATATTACATACCTGGGCTCCATCTTAGAGGCAAATCTTTCCGGAGATAAAATGGCAGCAAAAGTAATCAAAAAAGTTAACCATAGAACTAGATTCTTGTACAGGATATCCTCACTTGTCAGTAAAAACACACTGAGGACCCTATCAGGAGCTCTCATTCAATGTCACTTCGACTATGCCGTAACATCATGGTACTATAGAACCACAAAGGCCCATAAAACAAGACTCCAGACAGCCCAAAATAAACTGGTTAGGCTTCTGCTAGGTCTCAACCCTAGGACACATCTAACCGCTGCTCATTTTTTGAGCCTTGATTGGCTACGAGTAGTTGACAGAGTGCAGCAGCTTGCACTGGGCCTGGTCTTCAAGATACGCTACACCACAAAGACACCCAAGTACCTGTCAACATACTTCCAAAAAGTGAACAACGTCCACACATACAACACCAGAGGAAGCTCCACGAACCACGTTCAACCGCGTTGCACCACAAACAAGGGGTTAAACTCGTTTGCAAACTATGCAGTAAAAATGTGGAACGCCCTTCCTATAATCTTAAAGGAGTGCAAAACACTGCCCACCTTCAAAACCACTCTCAAAAAACATTTACAGGAGGCTGCAATCCGTAACTGGACCCTCTAAATCAAAAATCAGATTAAAAGACCCGAACTACCCACTGTACATACTTTGTGTTTTGTCCCCCGCCCCCACCTGTGGTGTATGTCCCCACCTGTCCTACCCGCTGTACATACCTTATGTTTTGTTGTATTGTTCTTCCCATGATGGATGTGTGTTTATCTTGTAGATAGTAATAGTTATTTGTCTGTATTATCTTGTAGATAGTACTAGCTTTTTTGTCTGTCTTACATGTAACGATGAATTGAGAATCAAGGACCCCAATTGAAATAAGCCAGTGGCTTTCTTGGGTTTTTATCCTGTTAGTTGACCTTGTATGTAATATGTACTTTCATGTACCTACTTCTGCAAATCTTCTAATAAAGTTTTCAATCAATCAATCAATCAATGCCCTGGACACAAGCCCGGATTATCCATATATTGCATCGGGTGAACGCCCTGGGGCACCAGCCAATGGGGGGGCACCAAATTATTCGAACAATGAATAGACCTTTAAAATATTTTGAGCACATTTTTAAAATATAGGCTATATTTACTGGAAGACATCCACACAGGTACAAAACTAACGGTTATATTTCGGCTATCGTGTATAAAAAGTAAATAAAAAATATAAAAAATAATTGCGAGTTCGGTGTAAGTGCCCCCCCCCCCCCCCCCCAGTCACAGACAAGTGCGCGATGACGCAGTGCCGCCAAACTATCAACGAAGAAATCAAAATGTACAGGCGACAACTGAGTGGCTCTGCCAAGCGAAAAATTAAGCAAGGCAAAGACTCCAGACATACGGCCACTCTTAAAAATGTCCCAACAATTGGGAATTTTTTTATTTCACCTAGGCCTAAAATTAGCACCGAAGTTAACAGTGTGTGTGTGTGGGGGGGGGGGGGCAGCAGAGCGAGCGAGGGAGCGATCCCATTCACAGCCACACTGGAGCAAGTCTTGCTGAATGTGGAGTAAGAATGGTTCATGTCATGACCTGGGGTTAGACTTGTCGAATTGCCGGGGACAAAGTTACGACAACGCCAGTAACATGTCGGGTAAATATAACGGCCTCCGGGCGCATCTTAAAAAAGCAAACCCCCTGATTCATTACGTGCCCTGTGCTGGACATTCCCTTAATGTTGTCGGTGTAAACACCACATTAATAGCTGTAAGGATGCGAGTGATTTCTTTGACCTACTTCAGTCATTGTATGCGTTTTGTGCAGCATCCCCTCACCGATGGAGCCGGATATTTAAAAATAAGGATGTGAACATCAGCAGGACTCTAAAACCACTGTCCAGTACTGGATGGAGTTGTAGGACTGACTCTACCAAAGCGTTGAGAGAGAACTAGTGCAATTGATTGATTGATTGAAAACTTTATTAGAAGATTTGCAGAAGTAGGTACATGAAAGTACATATTACATACAAGGTCAACTAAAAGGATAAAAACCCAAGAAAGCCACTGGCTTATTTCAATTGGGGTCCTTGATTTTCAATTCATCGTTACATGTAAGACAGACAGGGAAAAAAAACTAGTACTATCTACAAGATAATACAGACAAATAACTATTACTATCTACAAGATAAAAATACATCCATCATGGGAAGAACAATACTAGATATACAATACAACAAAACATCAGGTATGTACAGCGGGTAGGACAGGTGGGGACATACACCACAGGTGGGGGCGGGGGACAAAACACAAAGTATGTACAGTGGGTAGTTCGGGTCTTTTAATCTGATTTTTGATTTAGAGGGTCCAGTTACGGATTGCAGCCTCCTGTAAATGTTTTTTGAGAGTGGTTTTGAAGGTGGGCAGTGTTTTGCACTCCTTTAAGATTATAGGAAGGGCGTTCCACATTTTTACTGCATAGTTTGCAAACGAGTTTAACCCCTCGTTTGTGGTGCAACGCGGTTGAACGTGGTTCGTGGAGCTTCCTCTGGTGTTGTATGTGTGGACGTTGTTCACTTTTTGGAAGTATGTTGACAGGTACTTGGGTGTCTTTGTGGTGTAGTGTATCTTGAAGACCAGGCCCAGTGCAAGCTGCTGCACTCTGTCAACTACTCGTAGCCAATCAAGGCTCCAAAAATTAGCAGCGGATCATAAGCAATAAGAGCAATAAGAGAGGCCTGATAAGAATAAGATTTCCTGCTGGCAATTGAATCCGAGTTGGTCAAAGAAATGGACTTTGAGGATTTAGTAAACGACTTTGCCTGCGTAAAATCAAGAAAAAAGAAGTTCTGCTAAAGGTAAGGCTTACTTATGATTATTTCGGGTTAATATGACGCTGTGGCTGATTTGGGCAGGCTGTGTGATGCACAGGGCTATAGCCTACGTCTGATACAGCATCACGAAGGTGAGCAGAGCGGCAAAGAGAGAGGCGCTGTTTATTTCCATAATAGGCCTACCTGTAGTACGCTTCATTAATGCGGACAGAAAATATGTTCTTATTCTTATATGCCTGCAACAGTCGTTATTGGACTTGGTTGGTATTGAGCTTGTTTTATTGTAGTATACAGTATGTGCATTTTCCCACTTTGTTATGGTTTAGCATGTAGTCTCAGGCCATTTATGATGGAAATAATTAGCCTATATTTAGAAAGTCGTGTTGCATTGTGATGTGAGTTGCATTCAGATTTGAGCATCAGCCTGTACTGTAGTTATATGCTCTTGTAAATCTTTTACTTAGGGTTTTGTAACCATATATCACACTTTCACTTGCAAAGTAGGAGGGTGTGTGTGTTGGGGGGGGGGGGGGGGGCACACATCAAGTCTGGTCACCCTAGGGCACCCTAGGGGGTTAATCCGGGCCTGCCTGGACAGCGGCTGTTTCTCCAGTGTTCCTGTCACATCATATTTCGGAACGCCATAAAAATAAATCTGCGCTCCCTGTCTAACGCTATCTATCTAACGTTACCTATTTTAAGGCTGATTTGTGCATGATAGTCATGCATTTTTCCATGTCGTATTTCCCCCCATTGAAGTTAAGCCTAAATTGTTGCACTGTTGTCGTATATCAGTGCAGACTGGCAGGGTAGGAGACCAGGTTGAGAGCCTACAGAGCACCGTTATTCTGTCATGGTCTGATAATGAAGCATTGTTTATTTATTTATTTGATGACTTGTTTGATCGATTGATAGCATAAAACTTACCGTAAGTTGTGAATGAATCGCGCACGTCAATGCTTTTCTATGACACTACTGATGACGTATCAGGGTCTTCAAGGTGTCCCATTTCATAGGGAAAGATTTCAACCACTACGCCTCGTGGCTCTGTTCAGAGGCCTTTGCTCCAAAGCGAGTGGAACTCCAAAACGAGCCGTAGGGGTAGGGAAGGGAATCAGGATTTGGGCCTTGCACTTGTCCATCTTGGGAGCTTGAGCAAGATTCTGAATGCATCATTAAATGCCACCTGAATGAAGCTTTTTCATTTTTGCTTTACTATTCTGCACCACAAGTGGGCTGTATACAGTGGAGTACAGTAGGCTCTAAAAAGGGCTGTTTTAACATCATCTGTACACAACTTTGTGTGCCAGCATATTGGCTTGTGCATACAGTTTGCAACACTGGTGATGCACATTGTTGTCATCACATAGATCATTCCTGATGATGTGACCCAAATATCTTTGTCCACCACATTTAGTGCTTGGTCTGCTATAAAGAAGGAAGGAAAATCTTGCTTCTAGCGATCATGACAACACCCTTTTTTAAAGTTACATACTGCACACCATAACTTATACAGTAATGAAGTTCATCAAACCACCAGAGTGCAAAACTTCAAAGATATTACCCCAGAGGGAAACCATCCTAACATGCTGTACAATGTAAAAGTGCTCTTTCATACAGTTTAAGCATGAGTTATTTCATGTTTGGATACTTTCTTGATGTTAAAATAGGATGGAATGAAAAAAAAAAAGTGTAATTAAATACAAAACAATAAATGTAAAGGTTTGGTGTATGGTGTGGACCCAGGTGCGGTGCAGACGTTAAGCAGCGATTGACAAAACAAAGTTGTCTTTACTGAGATGAAAAAACGTACGGTTACCCAACCAGACTTGAACAAACAAAAGAGGAGAAAAGCCAGTCTCCAAAAACTGGCTACAAACAGGATATGAAACACACTAAATGCTAAAGAAACCCAACAGGGAGAACACTTCTCAATACCTGTGTTAAGCATACAAACAAACAGAGCTAAAGCACACACTTACTTTGGGAGACATAGAGAGATTGACCGACAGGGAATGCAGGGGGGTATTCCATCAACGTATTCCATCAAAGGACAATCCAGGGTTATTTTGATAAATCCCTTGAGATTTATATACAAAAAAAAAAAAAAAGCCTTATTTTAATAAATCTCGCAAGATTATTTTGGATTTTCCTTTAGTGATGTTAATGGAATACCCCCCAGGGAAGTGGGGACATAAATACACTGGTGAACCAAATATGAACAGGTGCAACACATCAGTCTGTGATAATGGGGAACAGGGGAGTGAAGCAGTGTCAAAGGCCGCCAGAGGGAGGCACCAAGGAGTCGCCCAGGAGAATCATGTGACCCGTCCGTAACAATAAATCATTTGATCTCTATGCAACGGAGAAAAACAAACACAGGCTGAAGACCTCAATAGATTGTCAATGTTGATTTATGGCCGCAATTAATTTCATAAGCCCTCATTTCCATTACTTCCCATTGGTTCATGGAGAGTAATAAATCCATAAGACTCAGACAGACTGGATGTTTCGGATACTATACTGTAGTCCTAAAGGTACCATTGTGGGTGGCTTTCAGCGTGAATCTAAACTGCAGACTTAAGGGAAGTCATTAAACAGCGGGTAACTGAAAATTTAAACATAACTTTGACTACATTCTATTCCCCTTTCTTCCCTCTTACTTTTTATTACCCCTCAATTGCATTTACAGGGGCCTTTGAAGTTGTATCTGGTTTGACTCAGTATTTTCTGCAACAATAATAATTGTTCTGGCCCTCTTGAATTAGATTTGTTTCTTTCTGACTGTCAACACATCAGAAGGGGGGTATTCCACGAGCAGGGGGGTATTCCACGAGCAGGGGGGTATTCCACAAGCAGGGGGGTATTCCATGAGCAGGGGGGTATTCCACGTATGTTGATTAGTATATTCGTGATTAAAAGGAAAGCCTCATTCAGGCAACTCTCGATTGGGATTCAAGCCTCAAGTGATTCCTCGATTGAGAATCGGGCTTGTGTCATCAATGTTCACGCAAGCCCGAATGGGAAATTCTCGATTTGGGCGCGTGTCTGCAATGAGGACGAGCCCAGAAGAGCCGATTGTCGGAAAGAAGATACTAAGACCAGGGCTGGACTGGGACAAAAATTAGGCCCTGCCATGTGGCTCAGACCGGCCCAACACAATCGGTCCGACAGCGCCGATCAACATGCAGTCTGTTGAATATACCATTTGTAAAACCCCCCTATAGAGCGGAGTAAGTGACATGGACAGTAAGTATACCAATGCAAGTGTGAACCAGTGTACTCACTCACTGTTGACGTACTCCACGGTGATGAGACATGGCTGCTGTATCTGTAGTAGGCCTAGCCCCCACAGTCGATCCAGAGAACATATCTGTCAGTTTCTGACATTTTGAGGCATCCTCTGCTAGCTTCTTACTTTTTTTCTCCCTAATTTTCTGGGCACCCCCTTTCACTATCTTATCTACGAACATGACACTGCACTTGGGTTGTCGGCCGAGGGATCAGAGTGGGGGAGGGGGCCGATGGACAGCAGGGCCTAAGCATGTGATTGGGCCAGCCCATGTGTTAGTATAAACGGGGGCCGCCGCTTGATTCAGTGCTAGTTGATGCCGCGCTATTTTGGGCCGCGCTAGTTTGGGGTCGGCCGCGCTAGTTTTATATATATATATTCTTTTTTGGGGGTCGGGGGGGGGGGGGGGGGGGCGGCCCGACCGGCCCAAAACTAGCGCGGCCCACCTGATAGATTGTATGGCCAGTCCAGCGGTGACTAAGACTGGAAAGTGACAGCGCAGCTCTCCTACTTACTGATTTTTATGAAGACGAAAAATAAGATGTAAAAAAGTGCAATACTGCCGCAATTAACAAGGCGAGGGAAATGGTTTGGCAAGAAATTGCTGACAGATGAAATGCGTAGGTCATACTAGCCACTACTTATTGTTTTATGTGGAATGAACATTCACCACTGTAGTGATATCAGCAGCAGGCTAATAATTAGGAGATCACTAGGTTGGCAGAGCTGTTACCATCCGTGCAGAGGCATATTTTTAAGACGGGGGTTCGAATCCGGCTTCTGGCATACACTTTTTACTCCATTTCGTTGTCTGATGCTTGTACTCTGCAATAAGATGAATCCAATCTAAAAATGTATGTTTAAAATTATGGTGTAGGCTAATTTATTAGAGAACTGACATAACTACAATGGTGTTTGAAGCCTTTCTGACTAGTAAATTATGTTCTTCTAGCATTTTAAGCGTGACCTCAAAACCTACTTATTCAATGTCGCCTTTTGATACTAAGGGAGACATTGGACATTATAGAACTAGGATCACTAGGCCATTACACCATACTCGTGTTTTTGAGATTTGTATTGACAGGAAAATGGACCCGGGTGCTGATGAGGCACTGTCAGCTCCAAATAGCACCTAGAGCAGTACTGGAACCGGTACAAGGGTGTACCAGGACCACCATCAGGTTGTATTGCTGTCATCTTTACTGTCTCTATTGTGTTGTTGCATCATAACTGTGCTTAAGTTTCTCTTTTGGCAGGACCTGTGACCATACTGGATGCAGAACGATGCAAATACAACACAAAATTTATGGACAGTGTGTACGCCGATAATATGCAAGGAATTTTTCCTGGATACATGGTGTACAGGTTTTTGCCCTTGCTTGCTTGCTTTGTGCCGGTGGTCCTGGCCTCCCCTGGACCGCTGGGTACTGGTAAGAAAACTGGCTAGTAGTCGCTCTATTGGTAGAGGGCTGCAAGGGAATTTTTCCTGGCTACATAGTATACAGGTTTTTTTTACTTTTGCCTGCTCGCGGCTCTGTCAGTATTGATTGATTGATTGACTGATTGACTGAACATTTTCATTGTGTGAAGCGCATTGAGTTACATCTTGTAAGAAATGCGCTATACAAATAAAATTTGATTTGATTTGATTTGATTTGTAACTGGACCCTGGATTTGGCATAGATTATTATTTCTTATGATTACTGATGGATACATGATTCACTTACTTAGACAGATGTATTTATTGTAAATCGATTTGCATGAAAGCGTCTATGTTAATTGCAGCAGTATTGCACTTTTTAGAATCTTCTTTTCGACAATCGGCTCTTCTGGGCTGGTTATAACTTGTGCGCGCGCCCAAAGTGAGACTTTCCAAACCGGACTTGCGTGAACATTGATGACACAAGGCTGATTCTAATTCGAGGAATCCCAATCGAGAGTTGCTCGAATCCCAATCGAGAGTTGCTCGAAACAGGCTTCTCTTTTAATCGCGAATATACTAATCAACGTACGTGGAACACCCCCCTGGTAACCATTAAAACTCAGTGAACCCCAAACTCCTAATCCACTCACCTGCATTCCTATTAGGGGAAGTCAACACATAATGTTGCAATACTTATCGGCGGGGGACAGTACCCACATGGTATAAGAGTTGAATGTATTATTTTACATACATCCTTAACCCTGTATAATGATGCTGTCATTATTCTAGTAACAACACTCTATTACCATGCTGCTACATACTGTAGTAATTTGGTAAGCCTTTTATAATTGCATAGCAATGAGGAAATAACAAAAACCATTCCAACTCCATTAATTTGCTATTACTATCACTATAATTGACTTGAATTTGCCAACAGACTATGATAGTGCCTCAGTCAGCCAGACTTGTGGATGCACTTTCTCTGCACTTTTCTCTGCAACGTTGCAAATCATGTCGGTGCTGGAGGCCCCTTGCAGTTTGTCACTGTCCTGTTCCCAATCCCCCAAAACATAGTTTTTATTCTTCTTTTTGTGGTGGGGTGGTATACTAGTGGTTTCAACAATGCCACTATCATGTATAGGGGTGAGAGGCCCCATGCTGGGTTCCCCACACATGTCCTGTCACATTTAAATGAACTCCCACAGAGGCAGTGGTAAAAAAAGTATAAATACAAAGTTTCTTTTAGGTAACAATAACCCTAACCCTAACCAAGATAAAATAGCAAACAATATAAAACTGGACATTCAACCAGAAAAATAGTACTATGGGCAGGGGCAGGGTGTAATAGTGGGCCTAAGTGGAATGGCTGGTTAGTGGGTTAACTCTTAACCTGGGAGAGGCATGCTACAGTACATCACATGTGCTTTAGAGGTATAAAGGTTAGTCACACCAAACACTCTTGTGATCACACAGATCATATCACACATAACACAACAAACACTTTAGGCCATGTAGGATAAACCTTTGTTCATAAAACACAGCCCCGGCTGGTCACATGTCGAAGTGGCCTTGGGCAAGACACTGAACCAGTGGCGGGTGGCCGATAGAGGGCGCTGGGGCGCCGCCCCCACCTTCACTTCCTAGTTGCGATTTGTAAAAGTTTTTTTTTTAAATAAACATTGTTTATTGACAACATGCGGCTGATATTCTGTCGGCGCCTATCAGCATTCATTACAATAAACATTTTATCTGTGTGTGTGTAAAATTCACTGTTAAAATACATAGGGTAGGGAGTCGGGGACGCCGGTCGAATGCAAGTCTATCGCAGGCCAAATACTTTTCGCTTACACGTGAGCTGTAGCAGCGCTCCAATTGGCTGTCTCCTATTTCTCGGCCGGGGCGCAAAAAAATGCGGTTGTCCGGTTGTCCGGTTGTATTGCAGAAAATGCATAATGCTGAGGACTTCCGACTTCCGGGACTTCCGGGACTTCACGACTGCTCTCCTAACAAATTAAGTTTTTTACAATGTAAGGAGGATTTATTTCTGTAAACAAATTGAACAAATGGATTAGAAGGAGGCATCTTTTGTTCCCAACTTGAGGATATTGCAACTGGACCTATTACCGAAGTCAAACTTATCTCGTTTGTGGTCGCAATCTCCGCACCGGCTGTTAGGCTGCTACTGTTGGTGTTTTGCGAAGCCAGAATACACAAACTCGACCTGAAGGTAAGAGAGTCAGCTAAGATAAAAGCTACTTCAAACATTTAGTAATATCGTCAGCATGGTACGTTTTCTAATGTCGTCTTTTCGCTTGTTTGTTTATGTATTCACCCAGCACACGCACACACACACACACACACACGCACACACGCACACACACACACACACACACACACACTCACACTCACACTTACACACACACACACTCACGCACACACACACACACACACACACTCACTCACACACACACACACACACACACACACACACTCACACACACACAATAACATTGTGCAACAACAGCGTGTGAGATGGGAAATGTGTCACTTGTTGTTAGTCAAGTCCCAAGTCAAGCTCAGCAGGGCCCTATTCCACAAAGCTCGATAAAGTTCTAAGCCTCGATAAAGTTCTAAGCCTCGAAAATGTTAGCTTGCGTTCGGTGCCATCAATGTGGCTCAAATAATTCGCTGCTTGGTTGAGCTCCTTCTGAGTCAGATATAGTTAGCCTGGTCCCGACCAGGCTAAAACACAGGCTATAGTCATCCGTGCGTCAAAAAAGGCTCACAGGCGGAAACTAAACCCTGAACAAAAGTTCCTCATGTGTCTTTTAGGAAATATTAGTTCCCACTTCACATGAGATAGATAGATTAGATAGTTTGATTAGATAGTTTGACTGTGTGATAGATAGATAATTTGATATTTTGAAAGTGTGATCGATCGATAGATAGTTTGATTGTGTGATAGATAACTTGATATTTTGAAAGTGTGATAGATAGATCAATAAAGAAAAGAGTGTAAAAAAAAAAAGTAATTGTCTCAACTTGCATTGCCGTCTTCACAGCGGTCTGGCTGGCGTAGTGGTTAAGGCTGCGGACTCGAGTTCCAAAGGTTGCGAGTTCGAGACTTGACTAAGTCATTCATTTTTTTTTTTTACATTTAACCGAAGATTTCATGCAAAGGTTTCAAACACCATTGTAATCGTGTCAGTTCTTGTAAATTAGCCTGCACCATAATTTTATAGCCTACAATACTTTTTTAGATGAGATTTTAGATTAGATTCAGACAACGAAATGCAGTAAAAAGTGCGCCTGAAGAGGGATTTGAACCACCGATATAAAATGACGAATAAATCCTATGGCAGCGGTCGATACCACTAGGCCATTGTGGCGATATGACGGTTTGTAGCCTGCTGCTCATATCACCACAGTAGTAAATATTCATTTATTAAAATATGAACATATAACAATAACTGGGGCTAGTATGACCTACGCATTTAATCGGTCAGCAATTTCTTGCCAAACCATTTCCCTCGCCTTGTTAATTGCGGCAGTATTGCACTATTTTACATCTTATTTTTCCGTCTTCATAAAAAATCAATAATTCGGAATGCTGCGCAAATGTAGTACCCCTGCAGAGTGGAGTATCTTCATTTCGACAGATCGACTCTTCTGGGCTGCGTATGTCTGCGTGCACGCGCCCATATCGAAGATTTGTAAGCCTGTCTTCTGTGAACACTGATGACACAAGGCTGATCCTCATTCGAGGAATCACCTGAGGCTTGAATACCAATCTCGAGGTCCCTGAGCGCCGCATTTAATTATAGCGCCGCTATATTAAGCCACCGTTAGTGGAATATGGCCCTGATCACCTTAGCCGACATTTACATGATTTATTTGTTTACATGTTTGGCATTTTAGCAGACGCCTTTATCCAAAGTGACTTACAGTAGTGTAAGTAAGTGAATCGTCCAGGGGCGGCGCTAGGGGGTGCCAACTTGGGCTCAAGCCCCGGATGTTTTCTGAAAAGCCCCGAATGTTTTACTTAAAAAAATAAATAATAATAATAATAATAATAATAATAATCGTGAGTAACGTGCAGTACCGGAGTCCAACAGAGAGGCAGCAGCTGCGCGACATTAGCCTTCGTACTGCGTAGCCTGCCCTGCCCTGAAGAAGAAGTGATATCAAAGGTAACTAATGACCTTAGGATAAATGCAGACTCGAAAAAACTCTCGATTCTTGTACTCTTAGACTTAAGTGCAGCCTTTGATACGGTAGACCACTCCATACTTATTGAGAGACTTGAAAACTGGGTTGGCCTCTCAGGTCCGGTCTTAAACTGGTTCAGGACTTACCTGGCTGACCGAGATTACTTTATAGCCCTTGGTGACCATAAGTCAAAAAATTATAGCACAACCTGTGGAGTTCCCCAGGGGTCCATTTTAGGACCGTTGCTTTTTAGCCTATACATGCTACCCCTTAGTTCTGTTATCAAGAAGCATAGCGTTAACTACCACAGCTATGCTGACGACACTCAGCTTTATATCTCAGTAACTCCCAACGACTACAAGATGATCGACCACCTGATAGACTGTATTGCCGATATTAATATTTGGATGACACAAAACTTTCTCCAACTCAATCAAGAAAAAACAGAGGTATTGATCATTGGCGAGAAAACTGGGAGAGAGAAATTATCTGCACACTTGAAAACACTAGCTCTTAACACTAAGTGTCAGGCCAGGAATCTTGGTGTCATAATTGACCCAGATCTAAATTTTGAAACTCATATTAATAACACTATTAAAACATCCTTCTACCATCTAAGAAACATCACTAAGGTACAATCATTTCTCTCCCAGGCAGACACTGAAAAATTAATGCATGCGTTTGATACTAGTAGGCTAGATTACTGTAATGCTCTCCTGACAGGTCTCCCCAAAAAAATGATAAATAGACTACAAATGGTTCAAAATGCTGCTGCTCGTGTCCTTACTAGGACCAAACGGAGAGCGCACATCACACCTGTCTTGAGATCACTACACTGGCTCCCTGTCAGTCATAGAATAGACTTTAAGATACTTTTACTAGTTTATAAATCACTTCACTGTGATGCACCCAATTACATGGTGGACATGCTCATAAGATACACACCAGCTAGACCCCTACGGTCTAGTGGCACGGAACTTTTAATAGTGCCAGAGGCTAGGACAAAGAGATTTGGAGGATCAGCTTTTAGCATATATGCTCCTAGATTGTGGAACACCCTACCTGAGGGCCTGAGGTTGTCTAAAACTCAGGACATTTTTAAGCGTGACCTCAAAACCTACTTATTCAATGTCGCCTTTTGATACTAAGGGAGACATTGGACATTATAGAACTAGGATCACTAGGCCATTACACCATACTCGTGTTTTTGAGATTTGTGTTGACAGAAAAATGGACCCGGGTGCTGATGAGGCACTGTCAGCTCCAAATAGCACCTAGAGCAGTACTGGAACCGGTACAAGGGTGTACCAGGACCACCATCAGGTTGTATTGCTGTCATCTTTATTGTCCCTATTGTGTTGTTGCATCATAACTGTGCTTAAGTTTCTCTTTTGGCAGGACCTGTGACCATACTGGATGCAGAACGATGCAAATACAACACAAAATTTATGGACAGTGTGTACGCCGATAATATGCAAGGAATTTTTCCTGGATACATGGTGTACAGGTTTTTGCCCTTGCTTGCTTGCTTTGTGCCGGTGGTCCTGGCCTCCCCTGGGGGACCGCTGGGTACTGGTAAGCAAACTGGCTAGTAGTCGCTCTATTGGTAGAGGGCTGCAAGGGAATTTTTCCTGGCTACATAGTATACAGGTTTTTTACTTTTGCCTGCTCGCGGCTCTGTCAGTATTGATTGATTGATTGACTGAACATTTTCATTGTGTGAAGCGCATTGAGTTGCATCTTGTAAGAAATGCGCTATACAAATAAAATTTGATTTGATTTGATTTGATCAATCAGTGCCTCTCAATCAGTGCCTGACAAAAGTGTAAGGATGGATATCCGAAAGTTTTTTTCAAAAAAACAATTGCCAAGAACTGTTGCAGCAGCAGTATCAGCAGCTGACAACAATGACATCACCAGCAGTGATGACATAGATGATGTTTCAGGTTTGTGAATCTTATTAGAAAGGTGACTGACTCTTTGACACTACTTTTCCGGTTTGCTAATGCTAGCTGGCTAAAGTGGCTATCATAACATAACATTATGTTATAATGAAAATGAAAAATAGCAAGGTACTGTTACGGTACATGGTAAGAAATCAAACAAAGGATAATACTTATACAAATAAAGTGAATAACAGGCTGATAGTCTTTGATATCTGCACTCTGGTTGACTGAGTAACAAGTGAAAAAGAATGATGTAACGTTAATGTTACAGCTAGTAAACATGGAGTAACCACATTAAGTATGCCCTTATGGTAGTATGTATGTATACAGAACATGACTCAAATCTATTCTTAGATGTAACGCTAACTAACTAAGTTTGTTTAATGTCCCAGGGGGGATTTGATTTCACAGTACTATACACAAGCCAACAATACATGTAATATATCGTCATATAACACAGGACAAGACTCTAAATACAATATAAGTGGTGAGCACAGAGTCTGCCCTGATATACATACTGTAACATAACTAGCCTCAGCCCATCAATTATGTAATTCTATAAAAATATAAATGATGGTGACTGACAGGGGGAGCTACGTGTGCTGACCTCCCTCTGTGCCCAGAACCACCACAATTAGTTTGCTTCATTAAAGGGTGTGAATGTATATGTGTTCTCCAGTGCCTTTTGTCCGCTTTAAGGTGGTGGTAAGTTGAAGGTTGAAGGCAAATTTTTCCGGCGCGCTCCGCGCGCACATTATATTCTCCCCCTGGGCTAAGCCCCGGATCCACTACGATCCTAAATCCGCCCCTGGAATCGTCTGTCCTTCAGTCATGATAGGAAAACCAAATCGATGCTGGGAGAAGGAATGGCAGACTGTATTCTGATTGTATCTTCTATGCTCTTTGTATGTTTCTATGCTCTTTGTATGTGTCGTGGTGTAGGAGAAACGTAGGACCACGTTGGAAACAAGTGTTTCGGTACACGTTGACGTGTAGAAACTGTAGAGAGAAAATGTTAGAAATTGTAGAGAAAACTGGGGGGGTAGAGGTGATGAAGAGGTCTGTACAGGGGGGGTAGAGGGGATGAAGAGGTCTGTACAGGGGGTAGAGGGGATGAAGAGGTCTGTACAGGGGATGAAGAGGTCTGTACAGGGGGTAGAGGGGATGACGGGGTCTGTAGAGGTGGGTAGAGGGGATGACGGGGTCTGTACAGGGGGGTAGAGGGGATGAAGAGGTCTGTACAGGGGGGTAGAGGGGATGAAGAGGTCTGTACAGGGGGCTAGAGGGGATGAAGAGGTCTGTACAGGGGGGTAGAGGGGATGACGGGGTCTGTAGAGGAGGGTAGACCCCGTCATCCCCTCTACCCCCCTGTACAGACCTCTTCATCCCCTCTAGCCCCCTCACACCCCAGCAGCAATTGCCTCCCCTTACCAACACCAGGAGCCAGGGAGCATGCTTCACACCTGGAGACACCGGTACTCACAGCTTTATAACATCTGAGCAGGTGAGAAGGCAGCTCTCCAGGGTGAATGTGAACAAGTCCAGAGGTCCAGACAACATCAACCCCAGGGTTCTGAAGGTGTGTGCTGGAGAGCTGGCGGACACATTCCAACATCTCTTCAGTCTATCTCTAAGACTGAGGGGGGTGCCACAGCTCTGGAAGACCTCTTGCATCGTCCCAGTGCCAAAGAAGGGACGGCCCAGCACCCCAAACGACTACAGACTTGTCACCCTGACACCACAGGTCATGAAGATCCTGGAGAGGCTAGTGCTGCAACACCTTAAGCCCCAGGTGAAGGACTTCCTGGACCCCCGGCAGTTTGCATACCAGGAGAGCATGGGGGTGGAGGATGCCATCATTTACATGCTGCACAGGGCCTACACACACCTGGAGAGGCCACAGAGCATGGTGAGGACCATGTTCTTCGACTTCTCCAGTGCATTTAACACTATCAAGCCATCACTGCTGGCTGACAAACTAGCAGTGATGTGTGTGGAGGACTCCCTGACGGCTTGGATCCACAACTACCTCACAGACAGGCGTCAGTATGTGAGACTGCAGGGCTGTCAGTCTGAGGTGGTGGTGTGCAACACCGGTGCCCCCCAGGGAACTGTTCTGTCACCCTTTCTCTTCACCCTCTATACCTCCGACTTCCAGTTTAGCTCCGACCAGTGCCACCTGCAGAAGTTTTCTGATGACTCCTCTATCGTCGGTTACATCACAGACGACAGGGATGAGGAGTACAGGGCCCTGGTGGAGAGCTTTGTGCAGTGGTGCGACACCAACTACCTTTTGCTTAACACCAGCAAAACAAAGGAGTTGGTGGTGGATTTTAGGAGGAAGAGAAGGACCCAGCCCCCATCACCATCAAGGGGGTGGAAGTCGAGAGGGTGGACTCCTACAGGTACCTGGGAGTACAAATTAATAACAAACTGGACTGGACCGACAACACCGAGGCTCTTCTCAGGAAAGGGCAGAGCAGTCTGTTTTTCCTGAGAAGGCTGAGGTCTTTCGGTGTCTGCAACAAGCTGCTGCAAATGTTTTATCAGTCGGTGGTTGCCAGCGTTCTGTTCTTCGCCGTGGCCTGCTGGGGTGGAAACATCTGTGCCAGGGATGCTGCGAAGCTAAACAAACTGGTGAAGAAGGCCAGCTCTGTGGTGGGGACCGGGCTGGACAGCCTAGAGGTGGTGGCAGAACAGAGGATGGGGAAAAAACTGGCGGCCATGCTGGCCAATCCCTCCCACCCGATGTACTGCGAGCTGGCGGGGATGAGGAGCAAGTTCAGCCACAGATTTGTTCTCCCCCGTCAAAGTACAAAAAGATTTGGACAGTCCTTTGTTCCAGCTGCACTCCGACTCTACAACCAGGCCCTGCAGGGTGGGGGAGACCTGGAGCTGGAACTTTGGAACTTGGAACTTTTTACTTATTGAGCCTGCACTGTTTTATGTATTTTATTGAATGTTTTCTGTCTTCTGTATTGAATGTTTTCTGCCCTAACTGAGCTGTTTGACAACAAAATTTCCCCATTGGGGACAATAAAGGTTTTCAATCAATCAATCAATGGAGAGGTCTGTACAGGGGGGTAGAGGGGATGGAGAGGTCTGTAGAGGTGGGTAGAGGGGATGAAGAGGTCTGTAGAGGTGGGTAGAGGGGATGAAGAGGTCTGTACAGGGGGGTAGAGGGGATGAAGAGGTCTGTAGAGGTGGGTAGAGGGGATGAAGAGGTCTGTACAGGAGGGTAGAGGGGATGAAGAGGTCTGTACAGGGGGGTAGAGGGGATGGAGAGGTCTGTACAGGGGGGTAGAGCTATTCTCATGCTAAAATCGACTGTAAATCCAGATTTTAAAGTTGATATTCTTCCCCGTGGAGCATGCCCCCATAACCTGTGCCCCACCCAAAATGTTTAGCACCAGCCGCCACTGCACTGAACCCCAAATTGCTCCCAGTGAGCGGGCCGGCGCCTTGCATGGTAGCTTGCCGCCATTGGTGTGTGAATGTGTGTGTGAATGTGTGAATGAGAGGCCATTGTAAAGCGCTTTGGATAAAGGTGCTATATAAGTGCAGTCCATTTAAAACACATAAACGCACAGCACGCAAGCCAGTCCTATACCAATACCTAAACCTAGACTTAGCGCCAAAGTAATACTAATAAGACAGCCCTTGTAACAAAACTAAACTAAACTAAACTAAACTAAACTGAATGGCCCTAAAACAGTGGCAGTCTCTGGACACTACCGAGAGCTACTAGGTTTAAACCCGGTTTCTTCACGCTTGCCCAGAGTCAGCACAAGGCGAATGCTTAGTTGCTCGTTGCTTAGTAGAACTGGGTTAATGCCTGAAACATTCAAGCACGCTAACCATTGCAGACAAGTTCATTCACCAAACGACAAGCTCCGCTAGCAAATGCTACTTGAATTATCTTGGGGCTTGATATAGAAGTGGCACTCCAGAGGCTGCCTAAAAGCTCCTGTGTCCTAAAGTTACCCAGCTACGCTGTCAACGGTGGGCTGCCTAACTCCTGGGTCCTTGGTATGATGTTGACATTTTAATAGGAAACAATCTCAGTGAAAGGTCTGGGACTTTTGGGTTCTTGGGAACAACAGGAAACACGGAGGGGAAAATCTGAATCTCTGGTTGACTTTGTTATGGTGTGTAAATGAGTTATTGGTGAGTCAAATGACCCAATCTACCATAAATCATTCAGATTTAAGTGATTTAAGTACATATTGGGCTTGTTAACTTATAACATTCCTGGTTGATGTACCTTGGTTACCTTGTGGACTGTTGGAATAATCCTCCCTCCTGTCCTCTTTAGACACTCATCCTATAAATATTTTGGACATCAAGACAAAAAAGCTTAGGGAAGAAGCTCCTTAAAGTATGCGCTTTCTGAGGCCTAATCTTTACTGCTTGGTGATGGAGAGGATACAGAGTGTCTGCAGACAAGCCTAGCAGGGCAGGAGCCAATTAAAAAGGTCTGGCTAGGGTCATGCGAGGCAGTTTTGTGAAAATACGTTTTTGGGTATTATTTTTGTCATAAAATAATACCAGTGTGGCTTATCTTGGCAGCCTTGTAATGGATACAGTACATAACATTTGAGAGTAAAAAAGAGAGTAAGAGTAAGAGTAAAGAATAAAAAATAAATGTAGTTTTAAATGTTTAACCCTTGTCCTCCCAATGGAGGTCAACGGGTACACAGTGACACTTTATAATAAAACAACTCTGCTAATGTCAGTCTTAGACATTATTGTTCTCCACCTGTGTGTGTACAGAATGCAGGCTAAAGCAGCATGTGTGTCTGATTGATAATAAGACACAAGATCCACAAGCAGGGAGACAGACAAATTGGTCCCAGTTACAGACATTTGCAACAATGTGTGTAACTTGATTGCTTGTTATAACCCAGGAGGCAACATCAATATTTGTTTTCAATGTGGTTTGCATGGTGGAGCAATAAGAGCCAACGAATGTTTTACTTGTTTTCAAGCATTGGAACTTCACATGTGAAGTTACGTTTTGGTGTACAATTACTTATTACAATTATCAGTCATGTCCAACATGTGACGTATGCATTAACATTGTTATACAGTATACTGTAAGCTCTTTAAACTACAAAAGTGGTGTTCTAATCGTTCTTAAGTCCTGACTAAACACACTAAAACATTCAACATTAAATGATTACACTGTTACACTAACGTCAACGAACAAATGTATGTCTCCGGACCTCTCTCTCTGGGTACTTTCATTAGTAATGAGAGCTTACAGTCTGCAACAGCCTGCAGTAGAATCCAAATAAGTAAAACTCCACTAATCTACACGATTTCAGTTTTTCCTTTAAAAAAAAAAATCTTATGCACAACTAAAAGTCTAAGGGCCGGTTTCACAGACAAGGCTTAAGCCTAGTCCTGGACTAAATCACACTTTCAATGTAAAATCTTCATTGAAGATGCTTTTTAGTCCAGGATTAGGCTTACGCCTTGTCTGTGAAACTGGCCCTAAATGTCTCAAGTGCAAATCAACTTTATTTGTTGGAGTTTAAAGTCTTGGCCTTGGTTTGAATGTTTTCATCACTCTCAGTCATCACTCTCACTGGCACAGCACCAGAATATCTGTAAGACCTTTTGCTAGTATAACAGCCCAATAGAGCTCTCAGGTCTTCTGACGCTGGCTTTCTCTATGTACCACATGTACAAAAGAAGAGATTTGGTGAGGCTGCATTCTCATTTTATGCACCCAAATTGTGGAATGCACTGCCAGTTTACATAAGGGATGCAACCTCTGTAAATATTTTAAAGTCAGGACTAAAGGGCAATGCACACAGCGTGCGATTTCTGTTGCGCGTCAACATTCCATTTTGAAGTTTGAATGGAAGTCTATGAGAATATCGCATCTCAACACACACAGCCCCGATTTTAATCGCACGGCGAAAATTCGATTCCATTCATTTTGAATGGGACAAAGCACACGGCGTGCGAGTTTTGTCGCACTGTCAAATTTGTGCTTTTTCCCATTCAAAATGAATGGAATCGAATTTTCGCCATGCGAATAAAATCGGGGCCGTGTGTGTTGAGATGCGATGTTCTCATAGACTTCCATTCAAACTTCAAAATGGAATGTTGACTCGCAACAGAAATCGCACGCTGTGTGCAGAGCCCTTTAAATCTTTTTAATATTGCCTTTAAATTACTAAATAATTAAATTATGGTTATACTGATTAAAGCACTTTGAGCTGCAAGGTTTGCAGGAAAAGTGCTATACAAATAAAAGTTATTATTATTATTATCATCTTCAGCTCAGAATGTCCTTGAGATATTAAGGCTCCAAGTGGAGAGACTGTTTTGCTGATGTTAAGGTCACCTGGAAAGTCCATAATTAAAAAAAATGTGTGTGTTGGATGTTGACTAAAAGCTTGTTGAACCTTAAGCTCTGAACACTCATGAAAGGTCAGAAAATGTGGCATTGTGTCTGGTGAAGCTCTTAAACGTCTTCATAGTGTCTTCCTCTAAGGTTTGATAATGAGTGATCCTTGGATGAAAAATGGCTCCTGTCTTTGATGTTGAAGGTAATAAAGTAATGCCAGGGAATGGGAAAATCAAGGTTGATGGACCATGTGGACCCTTTGAGTACCTCTTAAGCACCACTGTAGAAATGACCAAACCACATGGATAACACTGTGAGAAATATAAGCAGTTCACACAAGGGACTACTCAAACTGGACCTTCAATATTCAACCAGGAAACGGTACAATATGGCAAAACCAGCACCTGGACAACATTTAAACATTCTGTCCTGAATGAGATGAAATGAAAGCATCCTTGGGCGGACAGAGGTGACTGATAAAAGAAACAATGAAGAAAATATAACTCACATGTCCTTTTGAAAACATTTCACATCCTAGCGATAACCAGATTACTAAAGCCAATTTCCTTAAACTGTCTCAGATGGGCAGGACAAACCTTTGAATGCAGTTTGCTGCAGAGTATTCTGTATCTAAATGTTTAATATTGACTGTAGATATATAATGTTACATTATGATTATATTGAAAATATAAAGCAGCAGAGTTTGTGTGATTCAACATTACCATACATTTAAATAATTATTTAACAGATACACATGTTTCAAAATCATAAAAAACATATTGTAATGCTGGATATAACATTATTTTGCAATTGTTCACCCTAAACCAACACGACAAAAGAGTTCCCATCATTAAAGTCAACATCTGCAATCTGCTTTACCCCTGGTGACATTCTCCACCCAATAGAATACAGTGGTCATTCCACACCTGCTATAGCAATATAATGTAGAGCTAGATAGCAAAACACATACTGAATGTGACAGCCTGAAGCACATGAACATTTCCAGTAAAAGAGTTGAGTCATAAGGCATTCAGTCAGCAAAAGATAGTGAATTGGATGTGAAGATTACGTAATGACAAAACATTTACAGCCCAAAATAAATTTATTGTTCATAAATGTTAGTCTTACAAGGTGGCAAAATGTGACAGGTTCTAGGGTATGGGTTGAGCAGGTATCGTGAAGTAGAGGCAACAAAAATGGTTTCCATTTCCACAAACATTATTCACATTACACCCATTTAGCATTCTCCATACAGTTCCGTACTTTGTTTAAATATCTGTATATTTCTCGTTTTATGTTAAAAACCATGCTAGTTAAAACCACAGCACATACCAAACGGAAAAAATGGGCACAGGAAGTGCTGCAGCCCAGGAGGCCATCTTGCTCTCACCAAACATGCTATCTGCTAAAGACTCCTCCATGACTCAGGACCCCATGCCATGTGGGCACTGTAGGAGACAATTATTATATGTAATAAGACATTTTTCTACATGCCACCCCTCCTAAATTTCGTTGTTTGGTACCTGTACTGTAGCAATGACAATAAAGTCCATTCATTCATTCATTTAAGATTCAAACTTCACAACAGTAAATTGACTGTCTAGAGCAAGCTATAGAAACTGATTTCCTGTTGTAAGCACACAAAGAAACCTGTTTTCTCTACTTGTCTTCTTTGCCATACATTATGCAATTACCCTTTTGTATTCCATAGTCTGTCTTTGACCCTAGGAAACTCAAGACAATGCTGAGTCACACCAGAGTGATTGCCCTGCATTGTTCACCCTGGGGCCATCACTCTTCACCGTTGTTATACTGTAAGGAAGGGAGGGCCAGATTCCCCCCTTACCTTCATCCCCATCATCTTCCTCAATGTACAAATCCACACCCCTTGTAAATGATTGGCCTAGACCTGAGGGCGGACGTGTTACCTGAGGGTGCCTGAGGGCATAAATACTGAAGTGTAATGAATGATCGACACTTTGAGAGAAACTTTGACCGTTCAGATGCGTCTTTCTCCTTCTATAGAGGAAAACATTAAATATATTTTTCTTATGCATCTTGAAACAAAACAGGCTGCCTTTCTTTAATTTGCTCTAACAGCACCCGCATTCAAACAAACCAACAAGGAGCTTTATTTATACACAGCCAATGATGAATTCTCCAATCACATTAGTTTGTCAATTCATAGTTTTCACGTGACGTCAAATTCTTATAGGAACGCCCACCTGGCGGGCAAAACAAATATTTATTCCGATGCCCGCCAGCTATTTTATCAGGTTTTACCAAGTAGTTAGTAAAATGCTGGATAGTTGCTGTGCAATCGGGTGCACTAACCGATGAGGAGACGACCCTGGGTTGTGCTTCTACAGAATTCCGTCAGAAAAAGAAAACCCAGAGAGGACAAGATTGTGGATTTGTGCTATTAGACGTGCCTCAGTCCCTGTGGAGGGCAAAGAATGGCACCCATCAAAGAACACACGTCTCTGCAGCGAACATTTCAAAGGTAAGCTCAACTAAACACTGATTATTTAAATTATTCTATTTTTAGTCATTATCTTTGCATAATCGTTCTGACATGGTTTGTTTTTGTGGACGATAGCAGCTTGGAGTTGGTTGTGTCCGTCCTTTAGCTAGCTAGCTAACGTTAGCATTATTGACCCATCCAGATCGAAAAAACAGATAACTGTCTGTACTTTTTTACGCTTTCATCCTGGCCGCAGTGTAAGGGGAAGGATTCTCCACAAGATATATGTAGACATCACCGAACTGGAGCTCTGGCAGCGACTTCGCTGTTTTTAGTGATTGAAATACTGCGGTGGGTGCTGTATATGGATCACAAGTGCCCAAAATGTGTAGTTTGTTCATATCTTTGTTTTTCTTCTTTTGAGAGGTGATCTAAATAATCGTTGCTTGAAACAGGTGGGAAAATGACAGGTTGGTGCTGCAGTTCTACAGAGTTTCCACTATGTTTTACCCTCCAGGGCTTCGTGCCAGTCAAGTGACTGAAAACTATGAATAACATGCAATAAGTCACACTGCCTGACACTTGTATATGGTGGATGCTGGATTCTGATCATTTTGTTCATGAAAAATGAAAAATGTCTGTGTCACAGTTTAGAGTGAACACCCTTAAACCTTCCCGGCACAGAATATGTGATTCTCCAACACACACCCTCACACAGAAGACCAAGACAAGTACATACAAATAATCATCTTTATTATAAATGTCATGGTACACATTTACTTTAAAATCTATAGAAATTGACTGACTCTAAAATCCACCCTTCCAACCCACCCCCAGCACAATCACCACCCCTCCCTAAACTGGCAATGTGGGAAATGAGGAGCCCTCACAGGGGGTATACTATAGGAGCATAAAATAACAGCAACCGTGAATACAGGGAAAACTCACACTAGACCCTGGTAGCTTGGGAAGGGCACTGCAAAACATCAACGAGAGAACACTACAATATCTGACACAGCAATCATCAAAGGGGACACTGCACTCGATATAATAACTATAAGGCACTGCAATCGGAAACCCAAGGGTACTACACTGCACACGTGAGGACTCCTATAGGTGCCCACCCGTGGCGCTATCCTATATTTCCCAGGGACCTACGGTGCTGGACTAGGTGGGGAGGTTAGGGGAAATAATGCACAGGACAAGACAACAAAGTCAGGTGAGTGGGGTAGGCTCTCCTCCTCAGCGCTACCCCACAAAAGAAATCAAACCAAAAAAAGAAACAAAGAGTCACTATTGCCTGTGGCGTTGGCGGGGCTCCGCCTCCGAGAATCCTCGAGCTCGCTGTTATCCCGGTCGATTCGGCTCCAGTATAGAATCCGCCGTCGGCATCCACGGGGCCGGTCCAAGCCGGCTTAGCTCCACCAGCGAGTCTGTTGTCGGCAACCACCACTCCGTGCCTCGACCAGGCAGCCAATGCACCGCACAGGTATTCCAACTCCTGTCTGTAATATAGGTTATTCATTTACATTTACATTTACATTTTTGGCATTTAGCAGACGCCTTATTCCAAAGCGACTTACAATCAATACATTTGAATACTAAGCATGTGAATCAGCAATCCATCATTCGTTGCAGGAAGAGTAATCTAGCTCGGGCCCGGGGCCACTGATAGAAGGAAAAACCTTCTCCCTATCGCCTTCTACTAAAACTTCTTTTTTTTCTTTTTTTTTTTACTGGAGAAACTGAGAAACAGTACAAGGGGGGCAATAGAAGTTCTTAGGGACACAGTAGAGGGGAAAGCGGGTGTCTTTAGGAGACGTAGTGGTGAGGGTCGGAAGATTTCTCAGGAGGAGCAGTTAAGATGTAACCTGAAGAGATGGGTCTTCAGTCTACGACGGAAGATGGGTAGTGACTCTGCCGTTCTGACAGCCGTGGGGAGCTCATTCCACCAGCGGGGAGCCAGTGTTGTGAAGAGACGTGATCGGGCAGCCCGACTGCTGTGTAGAGGAGGTGGGGCCAGTCGGCCAGCCGAGGTGGAGGAGCGGAGTGAGCGGTCAGGGGTTTGGGGGGTTACCATTTCCTTCAGGTAGGCAGGGGCTGTCCCTTTAGCTGCCTGGTATGCAAGCACCAGGGTCTTGAATCTGATGCAAGCTGCTATCGGGAGCCAGTGCAAGGTGCGAAGGAGAGGGGTGACCTGCGAGTATTTGGGGAGGTTGAATACCAGCCGGGCAGCAGCATTCTGGATGAGCTGCAGAGGTCTAATGGCTGAAGCGGGGAGCCCAGCCAGGAGTACATTGCAGTAATCCAGGCGGGAGATGACCAGTGCCTGGGTCAAGAGTTGCACTGCCTCTCTGGTAAGGAATGGTCGTATCCTTCTGATGTTGTAGAGGAAGAATCTGCAGGAGCGAGCCGTTGCTGCAATATTCGTCCACACAGTATGCCCACTCATACTAATACAGCCCCCATGTTCTCTCTTTCCCTCTCCTAAAACTCTGGGGTTTTTAAAAGGCGCAACAGCCAATCCACTGGCTAGTGCGCCCAATCAACCAAACCCAGGGCAGCTGTGCTCACAAGCATGCCCGCAAACTACCCACGGCTAGTCCCGCTTTCATCTCGTGACATCTGCTCAAAACCCATTGGACTTGTTCACAATATTCTACTGTCGAATACAAATGTCTTTTTTTTATTTTATTCCCTAGACAAATGTTGGCTTTGCCTTCAAGCATTTACAGTACAATATATTGGAAACACACACACACACACACACACACACACACACACATAGAGAATATTGGGCAATGCATTCCATGAGTGGATGCACAGTATATGTTTGTCAAAGTACACACACACACACACACACACACACGCACACACACACACACACACACACACACACACACACACACACACACACAGACGACAGACACACACACACATACACACACACACACACACACTTGTTTTTATCACATGATGGGGACTCATGACTAGGAGGTGAATGATGGGGACGGTACTTTCTAAATGTTCTAGAGACATGGTTTAAACTGCTAAAAATTGCTTTTGATTTTACAATCATAAAAATCACTTGAAATATCTAGTTTTAATAACTTTTTATTGCAGACCTGACTTTTCATATCCTGGTGGGGCATTGTCAGACAAACCAGCCTCAGGGGTACCTATGATGTCATCACTATTTGCACAACACTGTTTGGTACTACAAGCTCTACACTAAGCTCTATTACAGGCATCTTGCAATATCTGGAAATACTGGATTACAGGAGTCACACTTCTATTATAACAACACAGAGTTCAGAAGGAAGAACATTCATTCATTAACGACAATGTAATACAAAAAATATACAACTCAACTCTTTATCCTAATTAACATAACGAGGTCCGAAGAACAACCTCCTATCTGAAAAATTCATACAATTGTATAGGGGTATCCTTAAAAAATAGCATTCTACAAGAAAACAACACAGTTATTTTTTAAGGATACCCCTATACAATTCATACAAATCAGTGCTCTGTCTGCATAGTGCACAACTAAATTGAGCGCTGTTTGGTGAAACATTGGGCTAGAGACTTGAAATTACTTTTGGCTGAAAGCTGGCATCCCACTGATGGCGTGTGTCTTTTTCTGTTCCCCTGGCTACATAGGAAGTGTCCCAAAAGTGAGCCTAAAGTTCAGGAGGTCGCCAATGTAATGTCAATGGAGGCCTATCCCCAATAAGTTAAACCCTGTTTGGCCATACAATGGACTAGAGACTTGAAAACAATTTTGTCTGAAAGCTGGCATCCCACTGATGGTTTGTGTCTTTTTCTGTTCCCCTGGCTACATAGGAAGTGTCCCAAAGGTGAGCCTAAAGTTCAGGAGGTCGCCAATGTAATGTCAATGGAGGCCTATCCCCAATAAGTTAAACCCTGTTTGGCCATACAATGGACTAGAGACTTGAAAACAATTTTGTCTGAAAGCTGGCATCCCACTGATGGTGTGTGTCTTTTTCTGTTCCCCTGGCTACATAGGAAGTGTCCCAAAAGTGAGCCTAAAGTTCAGGAGGTCGGCAATGTTAAATGAACGGCAGAGGCCTGTGTGTTGCTGTCTGTGGAAGGTGCTGTGTGGGGGAGGGGTAGGCGAATAGTGATTGGTTCTCAGTTAACTAGCAGGCCCAGGAATGCACAAAATGCATCCATTTTCCAAAAGCTACTGGCTTAATATGCTCCATCACAGTTTGATGACTTTTCAGGGTTTGACTTTTACAAAGGATATTGTATGTATTTATTTTAACCCTTTTAAGAGTATTGTCATATATGGTGAGATTACAATTATATGAACTCCAACTGTAAGTCTCACAGTGCTAAAGTTAACAAAAAGCATAATCATAAACATTCTGGTTATTTTATTTTAGTTAAAAAATCGCTCTCTGCATGGCTGACATGGTGGGAGAGAAGCTAAGAGAAATTCTCGATTATGGACATGAGTGCGCCAGCACGGCACGGGTCCCACCGTGAGCCGGTCATGAAGGAAGGTTAATTGAACAGAGCGAGGCAGATTTCAGCAGAACAGAAACTTAACTGTGTGGGGGAGGGGTGCAAATCAGTGCTCTGTCTGCATAGTGCACAACTAAATTGAGCGCTGTTTGGCCATACATTGGGCTAGAGACTTGAAAACACTTTTGGCTGAAAGCTGGCATCCCACTGATGGTGTGTGTCTTTTTCTGTTCTCCTGGCTACATAGGAAGTGTCCCAAAAGTGAGCCTAAAGTTCAGGAGGTCGTCAATGTAATGTCAATGGAGGCCTATCCCCAATAAGTTAAACCCTGTTTGGCCATACAATGGACTAGAGACTTGAAAACAATTTTGTCTGAAAGCTGGCATCCCACTGATGGTGTGTGTCTTTTTCTGTTCCCCTGGCTACATAGGAAGTGTCCCAAAGGTGAGCCTAAAGTTCAGGAGGTCGCCAATGTAATGTCAATGGAGGCCTATCCCCAATAAGTTAAACCCTGTTTGGCCATACAATGGACTAGAGACTTGAAAACAATTTTGTCTGAAAGCTGGCATCCCACTGATGGTGTGTGTCTTTTTCTGTTCCCCTGGCTACATAGGAAGTGTCCCAAAAGTGAGCCTAAAGTTCAGGAGGTCGGCAATGTTAAATGAACGGCAGAGGCCTGTGTGTTGCTGTCTGTGGAAGGTGCTGTGTGGGGGAGGGGTAGGCGAATAGTGATTGGTTCTCAGTTAACTAGCAGGCCCAGGAATGCACAAAATGCATCCATTTTCCAAAAGCTACTGGCTTAATATGCTCCATCACAGTTTGATGACTTTTCAGGGTTTGACTTTTACAAAGGATATTGTATGTATTTATTTTAACCCTTTTAAGAGTATTGTCATATATGGTGAGATTACAATTATATGAACTCCAACTGTAAGTCTCACAGTGCTAAAGTTAACAAAAAGCATAATCATAAACATTCTGGTTATTTTATTTTAGTTAAAAAATCGCTCTCTGCATGGCTGACATGGTGGGAGAGAAGCTAAGAGAAATTCTCGATTATGGACATGAGTGCGCCAGCACGGCACGGGTCCCACCGTGAGCCGGTCATGAAGGAAGGTTAATTGAACAGAGCGAGGCAGATTTCAGCAGAACAGAAACTTAACTGTGTGGGGGAGGGGTGCAAATCAGTGCTCTGTCTGCATAGTGCACAACTAAATTGAGCGCTGTTTGGCCATACATTGGGCTAGAGACTTGAAAACACTTTTGGCTGAAAGCTGGCATCCCACTGATGGTGTGTGTCTTTTTCTGTTCTCCTGGCTACATAGGAAGTGTCCCAAAAGTGAGCCTAAAGTTCAGGAGGTCGCCAATGTAATGTCAATGGAGGCCTATCCCCAATAACTTAAACCCTGTTTGGCCATACAATGGACTAGAGACTTGAAAACAATTTTGTCTGAAAGCTGGCATCCCACTGATGGTGTGTGTCTTTTTCTGTTCCCCTGGCTACATAGGAAGTGTCCCAAAGGTGAGCCTAAAGTTCAGGAGGTCGCCAATGTAATGTCAATGGAGGCCTATCCCCAATAAGTTAAACCCTGTTTGGCCATACAATGGACTAGAGACTTGAAAACAATTTTGTCTGAAAGCTGGCATCCCACTGATGGTGTGTGTCTTTTTCTGTTCCCCTGGCTACATAGGAAGTGTCCCAAAAGTGAGCCTAAAGTTCAGGAGGTCGGCAATGTTAAATGAACGGCAGAGGCCTGTGTGTTGCTGTCTGTGGAAGGTGCTGTGTGGGGGAGGGGTAGGCGAATAGTGATTGGTTCTCAGTTAACTAGCAGGCCCAGGAATGCACAAAATGCATCCATTTTCCAAAAGCTACTGGCTTAATATGCTCCATCACAGTTTGATGACTTTTCAGGGTTTGACTTTTACAAAGGATATTGTATGTATTTATTTTAACCCTTTTAAGAGTATTGTCATATATGGTGAGATTACAATTATATGAACTCCAACTGTAAGTCTCACAGTGCTAAAGTTAACAAAAAGCATAATCATAAACATTCTGGTTATTTTATTTTAGTTAAAAAATCGCTCTCTGCATGGCTGACATGGTGGGAGAGAAGCTAAGAGAAATTCTCGATTATGGACATGAGTGCGCCAGCACGGCACGGGTCCCACCGTGAGCCGGTCATGAAGGAAGGTTAATTGAACAGAGCGAGGCAGATTTCAGCAGAACAGAAACTTAACTGTGTGGGGGAGGGGTGCAAATCAGTGCTCTGTCTGCATAGTGCACAACTAAATTGAGCGCTGTTTGGCCATACATTGGGCTAGAGACTTGAAAACACTTTTGGCTGAAAGCTGGCATCCCACTGATGGTGTGTGTCTTTTTCTGTTCTCCTGGCTACATAGGAAGTGTCCCAAAAGTGAGCCTAAAGTTCAGGAGGTCGTCAATGTAATGTCAATGGAGGCCTATCCCCAATAAGTTAAACCCTGTTTGGCCATACAATGGACTAGAGACTTGAAAACAATTTTGTCTGAAAGCTGGCATCCCACTGATGGTGTGTGTCTTTTTCTGTTCCCCTGGCTACATAGGAAGTGTCCCAAAGGTGAGCCTAAAGTTCAGGAGGTCGCCAATGTAATGTCAATGGAGGCCTATCCCCAATAAGTTAAACCCTGTTTGGCCATACAATGGACTAGAGACTTGAAAACAATTTTGTCTGAAAGCTGGCATCCCACTGATGGTGTGTGTCTTTTTCTGTTCCCCTGGCTACATAGGAAGTGTCCCAAAAGTGAGCCTAAAGTTCAGGAGGTCGGCAATGTTAAATGAACGGCAGAGGCCTGTGTGTTGCTGTCTGTGGAAGGTGCTGTGTGGGGGAGGGGTAGGCGAATAGTGATTGGTTCTCAGTTAACTAGCAGGCCCAGGAATGCACAAAATGCATCCATTTTCCAAAAGCTACTGGCTTAATATGCTCCATCACAGTTTGATGACTTTTCAGGGTTTGACTTTTACAAAGGATATTGTATGTATTTATTTTAACCCTTTTAAGAGTATTGTCATATATGGTGAGATTACAATTATATGAACTCCAACTGTAAGTCTCACAGTGCTAAAGTTAACAAAAAGCATAATCATAAACATTCTGGTTATTTTATTTTAGTTAAAAAATCGCTCTCTGCATGGCTGACATGGTGGGAGAGAAGCTAAGAGAAATTCTCGATTATGGACATGAGTGCGCCAGCACGGCACGGGTCCCACCGTGAGCCGGTCATGAAGGAAGGTTAATTGAACAGAGCGAGGCAGATTTCAGCAGAACAGAAACTTAACTGTGTGGGGGAGGGGTGCAAATCAGTGCTCTGTCTGCATAGTGCACAACTAAATTGAGCGCTGTTTGGCCATACATTGGGCTAGAGACTTGAAAACACTTTTGGCTGAAAGCTGGCATCCCACTGATGGTGTGTGTCTTTTTCTGTTCTCCTGGCTACATAGGAAGTGTCCCAAAAGTGAGCCTAAAGTTCAGGAGGTCGCCAATGTAATGTCAATGGAGGCCTATCCCCAATAAGTTAAACCCTGTTTGGCCATACAATGGACTAGAGACTTGAAAACAATTTTGTCTGAAAGCTGGCATCCCACTGATGGTGTGTGTCTTTTTCTGTTCCCCTGGCTACATAGGAAGTGTCCCAAAAGTGAGCCTAAAGTTCAGGAGGTCGGCAATGTTAAATGAACGGCAGAGGCCTGTGTCTTGCTGTCTGTGGAAGGTGCTGTGTGGGGGAGGGGTAGGCGAATAGTGATTGGTTCTCAGTTAACTAGCAGGCCCAGGAATGCACAAAATGCATCCATTTTCCAAAAGCTACTGGCTTAATATGCTCCATCACAGTTTGATGACTTTTCAGGGTTTGACTTTTACAAAGGATATTGTATGTATTTATTTTAACCCTTTTAAGAGTATTGTCATATATGGTGAGATTACAATTATATGAACTCCAACTGTAAGTCTCACAGTGCTAAAGTTAACAAAAAGCATAATCATAAACATTCTGGTTATTTTATTTTAGTTAAAAAATCGCTCTCTGCATGGCTGACATGGTGGGAGAGAAGCTAAGAGAAATTCTCGATTATGGACATGAGTGCGCCAGCACGGCACGGGTCCCACCGTGAGCCGGTCATGAAGGAAGGTTAATTGAACAGAGCGAGGCAGATTTCAGCAGAACAGAAACTTAACTGTGTGGGGGAGGGGTGCAAATCAGTGCTCTGTCTGCATAGTGCACAACTAAATTGAGCGCTGTTTGGCCATACATTGGGCTAGAGACTTGAAAACACTTTTGGCTGAAAGCTGGCATCCCACTGATGGTGTGTGTCTTTTTCTGTTCTCCTGGCTACATAGGAAGTGTCCCAAAAGTGAGCCTAAAGTTCAGGAGGTCGCCAATGTAATGTCAATGGAGGCCTATCCCCAATAACTTAAACCCTGTTTGGCCATACAATGGACTAGAGACTTGAAAACAATTTTGTCTGAAAGCTGGCATCCCACTGATGGTGTGTGTCTTTTTCTGTTCCCCTGGCTACATAGGAAGTGTCCCAAAGGTGAGCCTAAAGTTCAGGAGGTCGCCAATGTAATGTCAATGGAGGCCTATCCCCAATAAGTTAAACCCTGTTTGGCCATACAATGGACTAGAGACTTGAAAACAATTTTGTCTGAAAGCTGGCATCCCACTGATGGTGTGTGTCTTTTTCTGTTCCCCTGGCTACATAGGAAGTGTCCCAAAAGTGAGCCTAAAGTTCAGGAGGTCGGCAATGTTAAATGAACGGCAGAGGCCTGTGTGTTGCTGTCTGTGGAAGGTGCTGTGTGGGGGAGGGGTAGGCGAATAGTGATTGGTTCTCAGTTAACTAGCAGGCCCAGGAATGCACAAAATGCATCCATTTTCCAAAAGCTACTGGCTTAATATGCTCCATCACAGTTTGATGACTTTTCAGGGTTTGACTTTTACAAAGGATATTGTATGTATTTATTTTAACCCTTTTAAGAGTATTGTCATATATGGTGAGATTACAATTATATGAACTCCAACTGTAAGTCTCACAGTGCTAAAGTTAACAAAAAGCATAATCATAAACATTCTGGTTATTTTATTTTAGTTAAAAAATCGCTCTCTGCATGGCTGACATGGTGGGAGAGAAGCTAAGAGAAATTCTCGATTATGGACATGAGTGCGCCAGCACGGCACGGGTCCCACCGTGAGCCGGTCATGAAGGAAGGTTAATTGAACAGAGCGAGGCAGATTTCAGCAGAACAGAAACTTAACTGTGTGGGGGAGGGGTGCAAATCAGTGCTCTGTCTGCATAGTGCACAACTAAATTGAGCGCTGTTTGGCCATACATTGGGCTAGAGACTTGAAAACACTTTTGGCTGAAAGCTGGCATCCCACTGATGGTGTGTGTCTTTTTCTGTTCTCCTGGCTACATAGGAAGTGTCCCAAAAGTGAGCCTAAAGTTCAGGAGGTCGCCAATGTAATGTCAATGGAGGCCTATCCCCAATAAGTTAAACCCTGTTTGGCCATACAATGGACTAGAGACTTGAAAACAATTTTGTCTGAAAGCTGGCATCCCACTGATGGTGTGTGTCTTTTTCTGTTCCCCTGGCTACATAGGAAGTGTCCCAAAGGTGAGCCTAAAGTTCAGGAGGTCGCCAATGTAATGTCAATGGAGGCCTATCCCCAATAAGTTAAACCCTGTTTGGCCATACAATGGACTAGAGACTTGAAAACAATTTTGTCTGAAAGCTGGCATCCCACTGATGCTGTGTGTCTTTTTCTGTTCCCCTGGCTACATAGGAAGTGTCCCAAAAGTGAGCCTAAAGTTCAGGAGGTCGGCAATGTTAAATGAACGGCAGAGGCCTGTGTGTTGCTGTCTGTGGAAGGTGCTGTGTGGGGGAGGGGTAGGCGAATAGTGATTGGTTCTCAGTTAACTAGCAGGCCCAGGAATGCACAAAATGCATCCATTTTCCAAAAGCTACTGGCTTAATATGCTCCATCACAGTTTGATGACTTTTCAGGGTTTGACTTTTACAAAGGATATTGTATGTATTTATTTTAACCCTTTTAAGAGTATTGTCATATATGGTGAGATTACAATTATATGAACTCCAACTGTAAGTCTCACAGTGCTAAAGTTAACAAAAAGCATAATCATAAACATTCTGGTTATTTTATTTTAGTTAAAAAATCGCTCTCTGCATGGCTGACATGGTGGGAGAGAAGCTAAGAGAAATTCTCGATTATGGACATGAGTGCGCCAGCACGGCACGGGTCCCACCGTGAGCCGGTCATGAAGGAAGGTTAATTGAACAGAGCGAGGCAGATTTCAGCAGAACAGAAACTTAACTGTGTGGGGGAGGGGTGCAAATCAGTGCTCTGTCTGCATAGTGCACAACTAAATTGAGCGCTGTTTGGCCATACATTGGGCTAGAGACTTGAAAACACTTTTGGCTGAAAGCTGGCATCCCACTGATGGTGTGTGTCTTTTTCTGTTCTCCTGGCTACATAGGAAGTGTCCCAAAAGTGAGCCTAAAGTTCAGGAGGTCGCCAATGTAATGTCAATGGAGGCCTATCCCCAATAAGTTAAACCCTGTTTGGCCATACAATGGACTAGAGACTTGAAAACAATTCTGTCTGAAAGCTGGCATCCCACTGATGGTGTGTGTCTTTTTCTGTTCCCCTGGCTACATAGGAAGTGTCCCAAAGGTGAGCCTAAAGTTCAGGAGGTCGCCAATGTAATGTCAATGGAGGCCTATCCCCAATAAGTTAAACCCTGTTTGGCCATACAATGGACTAAAGACTTGAAAACAATTTTGTCTGAAAGCTGGCATCCCACTGATGGTGTGTGTCTTTTTCTGTTCCCCTGGCTACATAGGAAGTGTCCCAAAAGTGAGCCTAAAGTTCAGGAGGTCGGCAATGTTAAATGAACGGCAGAGGCCTGTGTGTTGCTGTCTGTGGAAGGTGCTGTGTGGGGGAGGGGTAGGCGAATAGTGATTGGTTCTCAGTTAACTAGCAGGCCCAGGAATGCACAAAATGCATCCATTTTCCAAAAGCTACTGGCTTAATATGCTCCATCACAGTTTGATGACTTTTCAGGGTTTGACTTTTACAAAGGATATTGTATGTATTTATTTTAACCCTTTTAAGAGTATTGTCATATATGGTGAGATTACAATTATATGAACTCCAACTGTAAGTCTCACAGTGCTAAAGTTAACAAAAAGCATAATCATAAACATTCTGGTTATTTTATTTTAGTTAAAAAATCGCTCTCTGCATGGCTGACATGGTGGGAGAGAAGCTAAGAGAAATGCTCGATTATGGACATGAGTGCGCCAGCACGGCACGGGTCCCACCGTGAGCCGGTCATGAAGGAAGGTTAATTGAACAGAGCGAGGCAGATTTCAGCAGAACAGAAACTTAACTGTGTGGGGGAGGGGTGCAAATCAGTGCTCTGTCTGCATAGTGCACAACTAAATTGAGCGCTGTTTGGCCATACATTGGGCTAGAGACTTGAAAACACTTTTGGCTGAAAGCTGGCATCCCACTGATGGTGTGTGTCTTTTTCTGTTCTCCTGGCTACATAGGAAGTGTCCCAAAAGTGAGCCTAAAGTTCAGGAGGTCGCCAATGTAATGTCAATGGAGGCCTATCCCCAATAAGTTAAACCCTGTTTGGCCATACAATGGACTAGAGACTTGAAAACAATTTTGTCTGAAAGCTGGCATCCCACTGATGGTGTGTGTCTTTTTCTGTTCCCCTGGCTACATAGGAAGTGTCCCAAAAGTGAGCCTAAAGTTCAGGAGGTCGGCAATGTTAAATGAACGGCAGAGGCCTGTGTGTTGCTGTCTGTGGAAGGTGCTGTGTGGGGGAGGGGTAGGCGAATAGTGATTGGTTCTCAGTTAACTAGCAGGCCCAGGAATGCACAAAATGCATCCATTTTCCAAAAGCTACTGGCTTAATATGCTCCATCACAGTTTGATGACTTTTCAGGGTTTGACTTTTACAAAGGATATTGTATGTATTTATTTTAACCCTTTTAAGAGTATTGTCATATATGGTGAGATTACAATTATATGAACTCCAACTGTAAGTCTCACAGTGCTAAAGTTAACAAAAAGCATAATCATAAACATTCTGGTTATTTTATTTTAGTTAAAAAATCGCTCTCTGCATGGCTGACATGGTGGGAGAGAAGCTAAGAGAAATTCTCGATTATGGACATGAGTGCGCCAGCACGGCACGGGTCCCACCGTGAGCCGGTCATGAAGGAAGGTTAATTGAACAGAGCGAGGCAGATTTCAGCAGAACAGAAACTTAACTGTGTGGGGGAGGGGTGCAAATCAGTGCTCTGTCTGCATAGTGCACAACTAAATTGAGCGCTGTTTGGCCATACATTGGGCTAGAGACTTGAAAACACTTTTGGCTGAAAGCTGGCATCCCACTGATGGTGTGTGTCTTTCTCTGTTCTCCTGGCTACATAGGAAGTGTCCCAAAAGTGAGCCTAAAGTTCAGGAGGTCGCCAATGTAATGTCAATGGAGGCCTATCCCCAATAAGTTAAACCCTGTTTGGCCATACAATGGACTAGAGACTTGAAAACAATTTTGTCTGAAAGCTGGCATCCCACTGATGGTGTGTGTCTTTTTCTGTTCCCCTGGCTACATAGGAAGTGTCCCAAAGGTGAGCCTAAAGTTCAGGAGGTCGCCAATGTAATGTCAATGGAGGCCTATCCCCAATAAGTTAAACCCTGTTTGGCCATACAATGGACTAGAGACTTGAAAACAATTTTGTCTGAAAGCTGGCATCCCACTGATGGTGTGTGTCTTTTTCTGTTCCCCTGGCTACATAGGAAGTGTCCCAAAAGTGAGCCTAAAGTTCAGGAGGTCGGCAATGTTAAATGAACGGCAGAGGCCTGTGTGTTGCTGTCTGTGGAAGGTGCTGTGTGGGGGAGGGGTAGGCGAATAGTGATTGGTTCTCAGTTAACTAGCAGGCCCAGGAATGCACAAAATGCATCCATTTTCCAAAAGCTACTGGCTTAATATGCTCCATCACAGTTTGATGACTTTTCAGGGTTTGACTTTTACAAAGGATATTGTATGTATTTATTTTAACCCTTTTAAGAGTATTGTCATATATGGTGAGATTACAATTATATGAACTCCAACTGTAAGTCTCACAGTGCTAAAGTTAACAAAAAGCATAATCATAAACATTCTGGTTATTTTATTTTAGTTAAAAAATCGCTCTCTGCATGGCTGACATGGTGGGAGAGAAGCTAAGAGAAATTCTCGATTATGGACATGAGTGCGCCAGCACGGCACGGGTCCCACCGTGAGCCGGTCATGAAGGAAGGTTAATTGAACAGAGCGAGGCAGATTTCAGCAGAACAGAAACTTAACTGTGTGGGGGAGGGGTGCAAATCAGTGCTCTGTCTGCATAGTGCACAACTAAATTGAGCGCTGTTTGGCCATACATTGGGCTAGAGACTTGAAAACACTTTTGGCTGAAAGCTGGCATCCCACTGATGGTGTGTGTCTTTTTCTGTTCTCCTGGCTACATAGGAAGTGTCCCAAAAGTGAGCCTAAAGTTCAGGAGGTCGCCAATGTAATGTCAATGGAGGCCTATCCCCAATAAGTTAAACCCTGTTTGGCCATACAATGGACTAGAGACTTGAAAACAATTCTGTCTGAAAGCTGGCATCCCACTGATGGTGTGTGTCTTTTTCTGTTCCCCTGGCTACATAGGAAGTGTCCCAAAGGTGAGCCTAAAGTTCAGGAGGTCGCCAATGTAATGTCAATGGAGGCCTATCCCCAATAAGTTAAACCCTGTTTGGCCATACAATGGACTAAAGACTTGAAAACAATTTTGTCTGAAAGCTGGCATCCCACTGATGGTGTGTGTCTTTTTCTGTTCTCCTGGCTACATAGGAAGTGTCCCAAAAGTGAGCCTAAAGTTCAGGAGGTCGCCAATGTAATGTCAATGGAGGCCTATCCCCAATAAGTTAAACCCTGTTTGGCCATACAATGGACTAGAGACTTGAAAACAATTTTGTCTGAAAGCTGGCATCCCACTGATGGTGTGTGTCTTTTTCTGTTCCCCTGGCTACATAGGAAGTGTCCCAAAGGTGAGCCTAAAGTTCAGGAGGTCGCCAATGTAATGTCAATGGAGGCCTATCCCCAATAAGTTAAACCCTGTTTGGCCATACAATGGACAAGAGACTTGAAAACAATTTTGTCTGAAAGCTGGCATCCCACTGATGGTGTGTGTCTTTTTCTGTTCCCCTGGCTACATAGGAAGTGTCCCAAAAGTGAGCCTAAAGTTCAGGAGGTCGGCAATGTTAAATGAACGGCAGAGGCCTGTGTGTTGCTGTCTGTGGAAGGTGCTGTGTGGGGGAGGGGTAGGCGAATAGTGATTGGTTCTCAGTTAACTAGCAGGCCCAGGAATGCACAAAATGCATCCATTTTCCAAAAGCTACTGGCTTAATATGCTCCATCACAGTTTGATGACTTTTCAGGGTTTGACTTTTACAAAGGATATTGTATGTATTTATTTTAACCCTTTTAAGAGTATTGTCATATATGGTGAGATTACAATTATATGAACTCCAACTGTAAGTCTCACAGTGCTAAAGTTAACAAAAAGCATAATCATAAACATTCTGGTTATTTTATTTTAGTTAAAAAATCGCTCTCTGCATGGCTGACATGGTGGGAGAGAAGCTAAGAGAAATTCTCGATTATGGACATGAGTGCGCCAGCACGGCACGGGTCCCACCGTGAGCCGGTCATGAAGGAAGGTTAATTGAACAGAGCGAGGCAGATTTCAGCAGAACAGAAACTTAACTGTGTGGGGGAGGGGTGCAAATCAGTGCTCTGTCTGCATAGTGCACAACTAAATTGAGCGCTGTTTGGCCATACATTGGGCTAGAGACTTGAAAACACTTTTGGCTGAAAGCTGGCATCCCACTGATGGTGTGTGTCTTTTTCTGTTCTCCTGGCTACATAGGAAGTGTCCCAAAAGTGAGCCTAAAGTTCAGGAGGTCGCCAATGTAATGTCAATGGAGGCCTATCCCCAATAAGTTAAACCCTGTTTGGCCATACAATGGACTAGAGACTTGAAAACAATTCTGTCTGAAAGCTGGCATCCCACTGATGGTGTGTGTCTTTTTCTGTTCCCCTGGCTACATAGGAAGTGTCCCAAAGGTGAGCCTAAAGTTCAGGAGGTCGCCAATGTAATGTCAATGGAGGCCTATCCCCAATAAGTTAAACCCTGTTTGGCCATACAATGGACTAAAGACTTGAAAACAATTTTGTCTGAAAGCTGGCATCCCACTGATGGTGTGTGTCTTTTTCTGTTCCCCTGGCTACATAGGAAGTGTCCCAAAAGTGAGCCTAAAGTTCAGGAGGTCGGCAATGTTAAATGAACGGCAGAGGCCTGTGTGTTGCTGTCTGTGGAAGGTGCTGTGTGGGGGAGGGGTAGGCGAATAGTGATTGGTTCTCAGTTAACTAGCAGGCCCAGGAATGCACAAAATGCATCCATTTTCCAAAAGCTACTGGCTTAATATGCTCCATCACAGTTTGATGACTTTTCAGGGTTTGACTTTTACAAAGGATATTGTATGTATTTATTTTAACCCTTTTAAGAGTATTGTCATATATGGTGAGATTACAATTATATGAACTCCAACTGTAAGTCTCACAGTGCTAAAGTTAACAAAAAGCATAATCATAAACATTCTGGTTATTTTATTTTAGTTAAAAAATCGCTCTCTGCATGGCTGACATGGTGGGAGAGAAGCTAAGAGAAATGCTCGATTATGGACATGAGTGCGCCAGCACGGCACGGGTCCCACCGTGAGCCGGTCATGAAGGAAGGTTAATTGAACAGAGCGAGGCAGATTTCAGCAGAACAGAAACTTAACTGTGTGGGGGAGGGGTGCAAATCAGTGCTCTGTCTGCATAGTGCACAACTAAATTGAGCGCTGTTTGGCCATACATTGGGCTAGAGACTTGAAAACACTTTTGGCTGAAAGCTGGCATCCCACTGATGGTGTGTGTCTTTTTCTGTTCTCCTGGCTACATAGGAAGTGTCCCAAAAGTGAGCCTAAAGTTCAGGAGGTCGCCAATGTAATGTCAATGGAGGCCTATCCCCAATAAGTTAAACCCTGTTTGGCCATACAATGGACTAGAGACTTGAAAACAATTTTGTCTGAAAGCTGGCATCCCACTGATGGTGTGTGTCTTTTTCTGTTCCCCTGGCTACATAGGAAGTGTCCCAAAAGTGAGCCTAAAGTTCAGGAGGTCGGCAATGTTAAATGAACGGCAGAGGCCTGTGTGTTGCTGTCTGTGGAAGGTGCTGTGTGGGGGAGGGGTAGGCGAATAGTGATTGGTTCTCAGTTAACTAGCAGGCCCAGGAATGCACAAAATGCATCCATTTTCCAAAAGCTACTGGCTTAATATGCTCCATCACAGTTTGATGACTTTTCAGGGTTTGACTTTTACAAAGGATATTGTATGTATTTATTTTAACCCTTTTAAGAGTATTGTCATATATGGTGAGATTACAATTATATGAACTCCAACTGTAAGTCTCACAGTGCTAAAGTTAACAAAAAGCATAATCATAAACATTCTGGTTATTTTATTTTAGTTAAAAAATCGCTCTCTGCATGGCTGACATGGTGGGAGAGAAGCTAAGAGAAATTCTCGATTATGGACATGAGTGCGCCAGCACGGCACGGGTCCCACCGTGAGCCGGTCATGAAGGAAGGTTAATTGAACAGAGCGAGGCAGATTTCAGCAGAACAGAAACTTAACTGTGTGGGGGAGGGGTGCAAATCAGTGCTCTGTCTGCATAGTGCACAACTAAATTGAGCGCTGTTTGGCCATACATTGGGCTAGAGACTTGAAAACACTTTTGGCTGAAAGCTGGCATCCCACTGATGGTGTGTGTCTTTCTCTGTTCTCCTGGCTACATAGGAAGTGTCCCAAAAGTGAGCCTAAAGTTCAGGAGGTCGCCAATGTAATGTCAATGGAGGCCTATCCCCAATAAGTTAAACCCTGTTTGGCCATACAATGGACTAGAGACTTGAAAACAATTCTGTCTGAAAGCTGGCATCCCACTGATGGTGTGTGTCTTTTTCTGTTCCCCTGGCTACATAGGAAGTGTCCCAAAGGTGAGCCTAAAGTTCAGGAGGTCGCCAATGTAATGTCAATGGAGGCCTATCCCCAATAAGTTAAACCCTGTTTGGCCATACAATGGACTAAAGACTTGAAAACAATTTTGTCTGAAAGCTGGCATCCCACTGATGGTGTGTGTCTTTTTCTGTTCCCCTGGCTACATAGGAAGTGTCCCAAAAGTGAGCCTAAAGTTCAGGAGGTCGGCAATGTTAAATGAACGGCAGAGGCCTGTGTGTTGCTGTCTGTGGAAGGTGCTGTGTGGGGGAGGGGTAGGCGAATAGTGATTGGTTCTCAGTTAACTAGCAGGCCCAGGAATGCACAAAATGCATCCATTTTCCAAAAGCTACTGGCTTAATATGCTCCATCACAGTTTGATGACTTTTCAGGGTTTGACTTTTACAAAGGATATTGTATGTATTTATTTTAACCCTTTTAAGAGTATTGTCATATATGGTGAGATTACAATTATATGAACTCCAACTGTAAGTCTCACAGTGCTAAAGTTAACAAAAAGCATAATCAAAAACATTCTGGTTATTTTATTTTAGTTAAAAAATCGCTCTCTGCATGGCTGACATGGTGGGAGAGAAGCTAAGAGAAATGCTCGATTATGGACATGAGTGCGCCAGCACGGCACGGGTCCCACCGTGAGCCGGTCATGAAGGAAGGTTAATTGAACAGAGCGAGGCAGATTTCAGCAGAACAGAAACTTAACTGTGTGGGGGAGGGGTGCAAATCAGTGCTCTGTCTGCATAGTGCACAACTAAATTGAGCGCTGTTTGGCCATACATTGGGCTAGAGACTTGAAAACACTTTTGGCTGAAAGCTGGCATCCCACTGATGGTGTGTGTCTTTTTCTGTTCTCCTGGCTACATAGGAAGTGTCCCAAAAGTGAGCCTAAAGTTCAGGAGGTCGCCAATGTAATGTCAATGGAGGCCTATCCCCAATAAGTTAAACCCTGTTTGGCCATACAATGGACTAGAGACTTGAAAACAATTTTGTCTGAAAGCTGGCATCCCACTGATGGTGTGTGTCTTTTTCTGTTCCCCTGGCTACATAGGAAGTGTCCCAAAAGTGAGCCTAAAGTTCAGGAGGTCGGCAATGTTAAATGAACGGCAGAGGCCTGTGTGTTGCTGTCTGTGGAAGGTGCTGTGTGGGGGAGGGGTAGGCGAATAGTGATTGGTTCTCAGTTAACTAGCAGGCCCAGGAATGCACAAAATGCATCCATTTTCCAAAAGCTACTGGCTTAATATGCTCCATCACAGTTTGATGACTTTTCAGGGTTTGACTTTTACAAAGGATATTGTATGTATTTATTTTAACCCTTTTAAGAGTATTGTCATATATGGTGAGATTACAATTATATGAACTCCAACTGTAAGTCTCACAGTGCTAAAGTTAACAAAAAGCATAATCATAAACATTCTGGTTATTTTATTTTAGTTAAAAAATCGCTCTCTGCATGGCTGACATGGTGGGAGAGAAGCTAAGAGAAATTCTCGATTATGGACATGAGTGCGCCAGCACGGCACGGGTCCCACCGTGAGCCGGTCATGAAGGAAGGTTAATTGAACAGAGCGAGGCAGATTTCAGCAGAACAGAAACTTAACTGTGTGGGGGAGGGGTGCAAATCAGTGCTCTGTCTGCATAGTGCACAACTAAATTGAGCGCTGTTTGGCCATACATTGGGCTAGAGACTTGAAAACACTTTTGGCTGAAAGCTGGCATCCCACTGATGGTGTGTGTCTTTCTCTGTTCTCCTGGCTACATAGGAAGTGTCCCAAAAGTGAGCCTAAAGTTCAGGAGGTCGCCAATGTAATGTCAATGGAGGCCTATCCCCAATAAGTTAAACCCTGTTTGGCCATACAATGGACTAGAGACTTGAAAACAATTTTGTCTGAAAGCTGGCATCCCACTGATGGTGTGTGTCTTTTTCTGTTCCCCTGGCTACATAGGAAGTGTCCCAAAGGTGAGCCTAAAGTTCAGGAGGTCGCCAATGTAATGTCAATGGAGGCCTATCCCCAATAAGTTAAACCCTGTTTGGCCATACAATGGACTAGAGACTTGAAAACAATTTTGTCTGAAAGCTGGCATCCCACTGATGGTGTGTGTCTTTTTCTGTTCCCCTGGCTACATAGGAAGTGTCCCAAAAGTGAGCCTAAAGTTCAGGAGGTCGGCAATGTTAAATGAACGGCAGAGGCCTGTGTGTTGCTGTCTGTGGAAGGTGCTGTGTGGGGGAGGGGTAGGCGAATAGTGATTGGTTCTCAGTTAACTAGCAGGCCCAGGAATGCACAAAATGCATCCATTTTCCAAAAGCTACTGGCTTAATATGCTCCATCACAGTTTGATGACTTTTCAGGGTTTGACTTTTACAAAGGATATTGTATGTATTTATTTTAACCCTTTTAAGAGTATTGTCATATATGGTGAGATTACAATTATATGAACTCCAACTGTAAGTCTCACAGTGCTAAAGTTAACAAAAAGCATAATCATAAACATTCTGGTTATTTTATTTTAGTTAAAAAATCGCTCTCTGCATGGCTGACATGGTGGGAGAGAAGCTAAGAGAAATTCTCGATTATGGACATGAGTGCGCCAGCACGGCACGGGTCCCACCGTGAGCCGGTCATGAAGGAAGGTTAATTGAACAGAGCGAGGCAGATTTCAGCAGAACAGAAACTTAACTGTGTGGGGGAGGGGTGCAAATCAGTGCTCTGTCTGCATAGTGCACAACTAAATTGAGCGCTGTTTGGCCATACATTGGGCTAGAGACTTGAAAACACTTTTGGCTGAAAGCTGGCATCCCACTGATGGTGTGTGTCTTTTTCTGTTCTCCTGGCTACATAGGAAGTGTCCCAAAAGTGAGCCTAAAGTTCAGGAGGTCGCCAATGTAATGTCAATGGAGGCCTATCCCCAATAAGTTAAACCCTGTTTGGCCATACAATGGACTAGAGACTTGAAAACAATTTTGTCTGAAAGCTGGCATCCCACTGATGGTGTGTGTCTTTTTCTGTTCCCCTGGCTACATAGGAAGTGTCCCAAAGGTGAGCCTAAAGTTCAGGAGGTCGCCAATGTAATGTCAATGGAGGCCTATCCCCAATAAGTTAAACCCTGTTTGGCCATACAATGGACTAGAGACTTGAAAACAATTTTGTCTGAAAGCTGGCATCCCACTGATGGTGTGTGTCTTTTTCTGTTCCCCTGGCTACATAGGAAGTGTCCCAAAAGTGAGCCTAAAGTTCAGGAGGTCGGCAATGTTAAATGAACGGCAGAGGCCTGTGTGTTGCTGTCTGTGGAAGGTGCTGTGTGGGGGAGGGGTAGGCGAATAGTGATTGGTTCTCAGTTAACTAGCAGGCCCAGGAATGCACAAAATGCATCCATTTTCCAAAAGCTACTGGCTTAATATGCTCCATCACAGTTTGATGACTTTTCAGGGTTTGACTTTTACAAAGGATATTGTATGTATTTATTTTAACCCTTTTAAGAGTATTGTCATATATGGTGAGATTACAATTATATGAACTCCAACTGTAAGTCTCACAGTGCTAAAGTTAACAAAAAGCATATCATAAACATTCTGGTTATTTTATTTTAGTTAAAAAATCGCTCTCTGCATGGCTGACATGGTGGGAGAGAAGCTAAGAGAAATTCTCGATTATGGACATGAGTGTGCCAGCACGGCACGGGTCCCACCGTGAGCCGGTCATGAAGGGAGGTTAATTGAACAGAGCGAGGCAGATTTCAGCAGAACAGAAACTTAACTGTGTGAGGGAGGGGTGCGAATCAGTGCTCTGTCTGCATAGTGCACAACTAAATTGAGCGCTGTTTGGCCATACATTGGGCTAGAGACTTGAAAACACTTTTGGCTGAAAGCTGGCATCCCACTGATGGTGTGTGTCTTTTTCTGTTCTCCTGGCTACATAGGAAGTGTCCCAAAAGTGAGCCTAAAGTTCAGGAGGTCGCCAATGTAATGTCAATGGAGGCCTATCCCCAATAAGTTAAACCCTGTTTGGCCATACAATGGACTAGAGACTTGAAAACAATTTTGTCTGGAAGCTGGCATCCCACTGATGGTGTGTGTCTTTTTCTGTTCCCCTGGCTACATAGGAAGTGTCCCAAAGGTGAGCCTAAAGTTCAGGAGGTCGCCAATGTAATGTCAATGGAGGCCTATCCCCAATAAGTTAAACCCTGTTTGGCCATACAATGGACTAGAGACTTGAAAACAATTTTGTCTGAAAGCTGGCATCCCACTGATGGTGTGTGTCTTTTTCTGTTCCCCTGGCTACATAGGAAGTGTCCCAAAAGTGAGCCTAAAGTTCAGGAGGTCGGCAATGTTAAATGAACGGCAGAGGCCTGTGTGTTGCTGTCTGTGGAAGGTGCTGTGTGGGGGAGGGGTAGGCGAATAGTGATTGGTTCTCAGTTAACTAGCAGGCCCAGGAATGCACAAAATGCATCCATTTTCCAAAAGCTACTGGCTTAATATGCTCCATCACAGTTTGATGACTTTTCAGGGTTTGACTTTTACAAAGGATATTGTATGTATTTATTTTAACCCTTTTAAGAGTATTGTCATATATGGTGAGATTACAATTATATGAACTCCAACTGTAAGTCTCACAGTGCTAAAGTTAACAAAAAGCATATCATAAACATTCTGGTTATTTTATTTTAGTTAAAAAATCGCTCTCTGCATGGCTGACATGGTGGGAGAGAAGCTAAGAGAAATTCTCGATTATGGACATGAGTGTGCCAGCACGGCACGGGTCCCACCGTGAGCCGGTCATGAAGGGAGGTTAATTGAACAGAGCGAGGCAGATTTCAGCAGAACAGAAACTTAACTGTGTGAGGGAGGGGTGCGAATCAGTGCTCTGTCTGCATAGTGCACAACTAAATTGAGCGCTGTTTGGCCATACATTGGGCTAGAGACTTGAAAACACTTTTGGCTGAAAGCTGGCATCCCACTGATGGTGTGTGTCTTTTTCTGTTCTCCTGGCTACATAGGAAGTGTCCCAAAAGTGAGCCTAAAGTTCAGGAGGTCGCCAATGTAATGTCAATGGAGGCCTATCCCCAATAAGTTAAACCCTGTTTGGCCATACAATGGACTAGAGACTTGAAAACAATTTTGTCTGGAAGCTGGCATCCCACTGATGGTGTGTGTCTTTTTCTGTTCCCCTGGCTACATAGGAAGTGTCCCAAAGGTGAGCCTAAAGTTCAGGAGGTCGCCAATGTAATGTCAATGGAGGCCTATCCCCAATAAGTTAAACCCTGTTTGGCCATACAATGGACCAGAGACTTGAAAACAATTTTGTCTGAAAGCTGGCATCCCACTGATGGTGTGTGTCTTTTTCTGTTCCCCTGGCTACATAGGAAGTGTCCCAAAAGTGAGCCTAAAGTTCAGGAGGTCGGCAATGTTAAATGAACGGCAGAGGCCTGTGTGTTGCTGTCTGTGGAAGGTGCTGTGTGGGGGAGGGGTAGGCGAATAGTGATTGGTTCTCAGTTAACTAGCAGGCCCAGGAATGCACAAAATGCATCCATTTTCCAAAAGCTACTGGCTTAATATGCTCCATCACAGTTTGATGACTTTTCAGGGTTTGACTTTTACAAAGGATATTGTATGTATTTATTTTAACCCTTTTAAGAGTATTGTCATATATGGTGAGATTACAATTATATGAACTCCAACTGTAAGTCTCACAGTGCTAAAGTTAACAAAAAGCATATCATAAACATTCTGGTTATTTTATTTTAGTTAAAAAATCGCTCTCTGCATGGCTGACATGGTGGGAGAGAAGCTAAGAGAAATTCTCGATTATGGACATGAGTGTGCCAGCACGGCACGGGTCCCACCGTGAGCCGGTCATGAAGGGAGGTTAATTGAACAGAGCGAGGCAGATTTCAGCAGAACAGAAACTTAACTGTGTGAGGGAGGGGTGCGAATCAGTGCTCTGTCTGCATAGTGCACAACTAAATTGAGCGCTGTTTGGCCATACATTGGGCTAGAGACTTGAAAACACTTTTGGCTGAAAGCTGGCATCCCACTGATGGTGTGTGTCTTTTTCTGTTCTCCTGGCTACATAGGAAGTGTCCCAAAAGTGAGCCTAAAGTTCAGGAGGTCGCCAATGTAATGTCAATGGAGGCCTATCCCCAATAAGTTAAACCCTGTTTGGCCATACAATGGACTAGAGACTTGAAAACAATTTTGTCTGAAAGCTGGCATCCCACTGATGGTGTGTGTCTTTTTCTGTTCCCCTGGCTACATAGGAAGTGTCCCAAAAGTGAGCCTAAAGTTCAGGAGGTCGGCAATGTTAAATGAACGGCTGAGGCCTGAGTGTATTAGTAATAAGTACTATATTTGTAATTTTAAGGAGAGTTCTGTAAATGCGTTAATGTAGTGTACCAAAACTGTGTATTAAAAATGACAACATTCTCAATCATGCAAGCCATATAATGGTTTAAATTATAAAAACATTTAAAACTGTTGTTTTATCTTTAAATAATTACAAAACATAAAGGGATTAAGCAGTTCTACATTTATGAATAATAATTATTAATCTTGTTCCAGAAAACCAGTTATTCCTGTGTGCATTGAATGCAGCAGTAGCTTTGGGGAAAGTTTGGAGGTGCAGGTGCTTAATTGATGTCTCCCCTCCCCCGCCCCAACCTGCAGCTGACCTGGCTGTGACCTTTCAGAGGGCCAAGCAGTATGGTACCAATTCAGTCTGAGAAACAGACCAACAGAAATCTGCAGCAGTAGTTTTATTAACAGTAGACTGATTTTATTTTAATGAGTGTTGTACATTGACTAGTAAGCCTAACTGCTCTAGATATTTTCTCTCCAGGCTACCCACCGGAGAAGACCTTGTGTCTCTAGGCTATTAGGGCTGAGGTTTGTGGTCTATGGCGTGGATAGTGGTGTGGTGGCAAGACTCCGCCCCCTCCAACCTGAGTTTGTCGGCAACACTGTATTGACCTCTGGACAATCTCTATGCACCCCCCAGTGAAGACCGTGTGTCTCTAGCTTATTCAGGGGCCTAGTTGTAGGGTCTGTGGCGTGGATATTGGTGTGGTGATGAGACTCCGCCCCCTCGGATCAGAGTCAGTCGAGGACAGTGTACTGCTCTCTGGGCCACCCACATGCACTTTTTCTGTCTCTTATTTCCTACAACTTCTACACCACATCAAATTGGAGTATTGAACGCAGTTCTGTTACTACCGCCTGCTTGTGAAATGAAACTGATTAGAACATTGGTAACATTCTACAAGAAATAAACATAAAATAAAGCTTAACACAAACTCTCCCACCCCCCAGATTAAAATATGTCAACCTAAACCAAGACTGTATCCTGTTAAGTGACAAAAACTGCCGTTTGCCCTGTTAAAGTTCACACACATTTCACACACACTGTAATACGATCAAGTGCCACACGGGGCGCACTCACACACACTCACACACACATTTTGTCAGAAAAACGTGTCCCAGGAGGACTTCAAGGAAAAGTGAGGAAAATGATGCTAGGCTATATTAGCATGCTGTTTTCTATTGTTTGCAATGGATGTGCCTGTGGGGACTTGAATTTGGGTCCCCATGGGTTCGAAGGTCCCCATGGTGTTGGTGTGCAGTCAGGTCAATGTCCCCACCAGGATAGTAAAACAAGTACACACACACACACACACACACACACACACACACACACACACACACACACACACATATGCATACCTGAAGATGCAGAGCCATGTACATCTTGTTTGAATATAGTGTTCCTTTGATCTACCCGTCCTTGATGTATCTCATCCTCATTTAAAAGGAAAAGAAAAGTATTGCGATGTGTGAGTCCACTAACATGTGGAATTTTGGTTCATCCTATGTCTCCCTTACCCTGTTTTCAATTTTTTAAAAACATTCATTTAAAATTCAAGCTTTAACTCAACTAATCAGGTGACTGGATGGCTTAACAGGGGTTACTGTGGCAACACACTTAACACTAGGACTAGACAACCTAGTGTAGACACATGTTGTCTAAAAAATGCATGAGTTGTTTTACATTAACTGTACCTGTTGATTATTTCTGTAAATGTTTGTATTTCCTGTATGTTTCTTTCCCTCTTTGGCACCACTTTATGGAATGCTTTTCCTGTCTTGAATGTTAGTGAATTCTGACGAGCTGCCTGTTGATCATTTCTATAAATGTTTAATTTATTTTTCTTGTCTTTTTCTTTCCCTCTCTGGCACCAGTACAGTGTATATGGAATGCTTTTGCTCTCTTGAGTGTTACTGAATCCTGACAGGCTGCCAAAGGTTCAATGGAAAACTATTTGAGGGGGAAGCCTGAGTATGAAAAAATACTGCTCAGGTCTTCCAAGCAGCAAGCTGCTTATTACTGAACTTGCGAATTGACCTCCATATCGTTGTCTAGACAGGGGCAGGAAGTAGACTTTTGAAAAGTGTGTTCTAGAAAAGTCCATAATTTACAGGGCATCTGTTCTACTTTAAACCAGCATTTTTATTTTACGCCTTGGACACTTTGTTACTGAAAGGCTGCTTAATACCCTGTACTTTTGTCTTGGAATGTGAATATCTTAAATGTCCTACACATGGTAGGCATTTAACAGGATATGTGGCACAGTCAAAGTTTCTTATTGTTTAGACTTTCCCTCTGCCAAGTGCTTGCCGAAACTATTCAGTGTACGGAAAGCATCCATGTTCCAGTAAGTAACAGAATAAACGATGGTTGAGGTGGCATTCCCACAGACCACCCTGAATTATAGATCACATAGATATACGACAAACTTAATGAAACTGTATTTCCATTCATACACAGATGCAGTGGCGTCGTTTCATCTGGGCATCCGGGGCTATAGCTCTGAATGTTTTATGAATAACCCCGGATCTCCGGATCTCAATTATATACGTATATATATATATACTGTATATATTTTAAAAATAAGAATGTCATATTTGTATGTACTATAGGTCCACACACTATGTCTAGCGATTTAGCACTGCCCATCGCCATCAATGAGGGCATACCACTCATACAAGCAATGGAGGAAGCATGTGGTGATGTAGTCGCTGAAGCATATCAGAGCTGCATGCGTCATGCCAGGCGATACTTTCCCCGCTGCTTGGCCAGGGAGAACATTGCCTGTGATGTGGATGAGATGAGGTCCTGTGGCCAGACAGGAACGAAAGGCAGGATGCCTAATTATCTTTGTGTTTAGAGTACATGCAGAAGGCTTATTTTCTTTTTGTTCTCTACAAATCCAACTGTCATTGCTGTACAGTATTTCAGAATAAAGAAACCATTCTATTCTTGTATTTGTGTGCTTTATATTTGAGTATGAAAACATAACCGTTTATAACAGGCTACTGTACCTATTTAGTGTAACACTGAAAATGCAAAAGGCCTGCTGATAATCATATCATAGTAGTGTTTTCCACTGATCATAGTGATTTCCATTGAGCACCTCAGTGTTCAATTGATTCTTAGAAGTGTCTATTCATTTGATGGTGTGTGTGTGTCATTTGACGACAAAATTTCATTTTGAGAAGACATAACATTATTTTGAATGCAGTGTTTGCTTTTGCAGGAGATTTGTGGCATTTAGGGTTTTCATGTGTGTGTTTTTGGATTTGTGTTTAGAGTTTTGAGCCTTGCTTTCAGAAAATTTGTGGAAGCAATGGAGAAAAACGAACTATTAATTGCAAACTGTATCTGTTGTTATTAGTGTTCCTACTACTACGTAGTAGTAGGAACAGTATTGTTATTAGTAGTTTACTTCTTATTATTATTATTATTTTCCTGGCTTCGGTCAAATAGCTCAAAAAGTCCCTGACCAAAAATGCTATGAATGTGCATGCCACAACTAGAGAGCATCAGTAACAATGCCAGAAATACCATGATTAGTCCATAGGTGGCGCCATAATAACAAATAGAAAATCAAGTAACTTCACAATGCTTGTGAAGCAACTGTCAACCAATGCCAACCAAGATGGAGAGTGTAAACCAAGTTGTGCAGCAACTGTCAACCAATGCCAACCAAGATGGAGAGTGTCAACCAACTTGTTGTAAAGAGCACAGATTTCTGTCCGCAGCTGTTCAAGGCAAGTTGACATTATCAAACTATCGTTTTATGATAAAGCGTAGTCTTCTTACCTGTGAGCTCTTTCATTAGCGGTGGTCGATTAAATGCCTCCAATGCATCTTCGGAAAAGTGGCGAGAACAAAGACGTGCATTTTGCATAAAAGCTAAGGCTAATGCTAATATAGCACTTTAAAACTCATCTTCTCATGACTGCTTTACCTGATTCAGTCAGATGGGGGTGGCATACTATGCTAGGCTTGCAGAATATAGTGTAAGCACATTATAAGTAGTGAAATGCTTGAAATAAACTATACAACATGGTCATTACCTGGGGAAGGTTAATCCACAATGCATTTTTGTATTACGCTTAGTGTATATTATCATCATAGCATAGTAGCCTATGTATATCAGTCCATAATTAGGTGACTGGTACCTTACAGGCCCGTGGTCCTAGGGTACTACATAATATCATAGCTTAGTATATCATGAGTTCAACTTGGCCCATATTAGGTGAGTGGTCTACCCCCCTGTCTGTAGGTCTACCCCCTATCTGTCAATCTACAACCTGTCTGTAGGTCTAACCCGTGTCTGTCAATCTCACCCCATTTATGGTTATATCTGTAGGAACACGCCCCATTGCCGCTTGCGGTTATATTTGTTTTTAGTTTTTTTTATTGTTCTACAATTGTATAACATGTTGTACAGGGCTTTGGGGCTAATATTTCTATGATAATGCAAATTGTGTCATATTCTCTCCAATAGAAAGCAAGAAACAAAAAACATTAATGTTATCTCATAACAATGATTGAACAGTCAGATACCTCTACGTAGTAACAGAATGTGACCCCCTCTACTGTTGTCTGACACTTTGTCCCATCAGCTTCCTCCTTGCCACGTGTGGTCAGATTTAGTGAGCTGGCAAGACCCCCAATCTAGAATCTTCCTCTGAAGGATGAGGCCAGGCAGACTTTTACTCATCTATTGCTGACAGTTTTCAGAGGAAAATCTGTGTCCAGTTATACAGAAAAGAGATCTGGTTCAGACCAAAACAATTTGTTCACCAGTGGGCAACAATGACACTCATAAAAATATAATTGTTCCCCCACATGGAGGAGGAGGCCAATGAAGAGGAGGCAGAGTGTTGTGGGAGGAAATGATAGAGACAGGAGAGGTAGGGAACAGGTCAGACATCTTCATCTTAAAGCCCTAAGCCGTAAGAACCTCCAGAGCCATGCCTTTGGCCGCAGCGATTAATGACCCAGCACTATGTTGTGCATAGAAAAGAAAACATTTGTTTTCTTTCTTTCTTTCATTCTGAATCATACTGTCTGCTCAAATGAATGATCTTCTCACTGGAATGGGTTACTATAATCATTTATGAAGTGTGCTGTATGTTGTGTTAATAAATTGGTTTCATAGCAACAGATAATCGAAATATCTGATGGAATATTTTTATTGAGCTTGGTATGAGTTCATTTCGTTTGTCCAACACCTCTCATGTTTCAAAATAACTGTATAAAAAGTAATTGTGTGTGGTCAAATGGAAAAACACTGATAGGGCGAATGGGAATGGCCCTCCAAGGTTCATTAGAAGATATTAGTCACAGAAAGAAGGGGAAGGACACGTGCCGTCTCCTCAGAGTTTAACAGGTAACATGGTTTTGGGGTTTGTTTTGGAGGTTTCGTTTCCATGGAAAGTCTACTTTTATTGAAGTTGTTCTCCAAAGGGCACGAGGATAGAAATTCTGTTCTGTGCCTGGATTTATGTCTCAGTTTATATGGAACTTCAATCCTGCTGTTCAAAAATGATCCAAGTCTTCCGTCACCCCAGCAGGCAGGACCATGCTGGGTGTATTTGCTTACCAATTACCTATTGTTGAATTCACACCTACAAACCTAGAATGCAGTCATTTAATTGTGTTAACAAAAGGGTCTTTATGGACACAGACACTCCACTCCATGCAATAGGAGTTACAAAATTATGGAATTACACATGACATTTACTATTTGCAATTTAAAGACAATAGAATATAGCCAGAAGCAATAAACAGTAGGTAGTAAATAAAAAGGGTCCCAATGGGAAAAATGCAGATTCTTCGAAAGTCACTTCATAGTTGACTATAAATGAATGGTCCAACATGTAGTTCTACGTATTGCTGGCCCTCCTGGCTACATTGAAACATTTAAAATGTGCAAACTACGTTTTCTAACAGCGCCAAAAAGGCCGTAAAGGCCGTAAAGGCCGTAAAGGCCACTCAACACCAGATTTGAGAAAATGCTACGTTTGGCCTTATACTGCACTCGCCACTGAACATTCTTGAGATCATCATTTGATCTCATTCCATGATGGCTACCAGTTTGTCATGTCCATTAAGTGCTATTTTAAAGATACAATCTACATACTGGACCAATTACGAGATACAATCTTCAGGTAACTGATCAGAGACCAAGACAAATGGTGTTTTATGAGAAGTTGAGTCTAAGATGTATTTACCTGATCACATTAAACTGCATTGTATCTTCTTTATTTATTTGGAGGTAAGGGTGCATTACAACATTTTTACAAAATTAGAGTCAATTTATATAATTATAATACCTTGCTGAATACACCACAGGGCTTTAAGTTGTGAACAAAACCAGCTGTGATTGGTTTATATCTGAGCAAATAAAGGTAAAGGTTTTCAGTAACTCCAGAATTCCAACATGGCGGTGCAATTCATCTGGTGGAATGTTCCCCAACTGCAGAAATCCTGAAAGTGTGTCATAAAAAACACATCAATATTAAATGATGTCTTTAGTAGTTGGAAGCACGACTACAAGACCTGAATGTTTAAAAGCCATATACCATAATAGGCAAAGGGGAGGGACTTGTACTAACTGCAATAAGACTCTAATTGGCTGGAATCTGCTATATAAAGTTACTATAGAAAAGGCGCATCATCAACTGATATCAGGATCTCAGTTTTCATCATTCATATTCATTGAACAGTACCAGCTGGCAATAAGCAAATGCAGTGACGTATTTGCTCAATAAGCATTAAATAGCTTATTTGAGGTGTATTTTTTGTCAATTAGTTGTTCATTGTTTCTCTAGGGGGGCAGTAGTTTTTATTTATAGGGGTGGACTGTCTCCAAATCTGGGTTGGAATGCTGATGTCGTCAAGCATTTCCATTGCCTCTTTTGCAATTTATTTATTTTGTGAGCTACCATAAATGACTGCCAAGTTCTGATAAAAGAACAATAACAGAAAAAAGCAATGGCATTACTGATGGAAAGATGACTTAGATAAACAAGGATGTTGTAAAAATGGATTAGGATTTCTTGTCTAGACATGATTTAACAATAGTCAACAACAACAACAACAACAACAACAACAACAACAACAACAACAACAACATGGCAGTATGGGTTGAATACTGAATGTGATGCCAAGTTCCAGATATGCATTTGTAACCATTTTCATTTCAAATAATAATGATTGCCAACCTCTATGACTTCATATAGGTCAATTGGTATGTTGTCTGACACACCAAATTATAGGGACTTAACTTTGAGTCCAACCTTCCAACATGATTGTACAGTAGTTACAGGGCAGGACAGAGTTAAGGCTGATCAGCATCACTGTTTCTGCATGTTTAAGACTACGCTTGTTGAAGTACACCATGAAGATCCATTAATGTATATGGCACGGTACATTTAAACATTTTACAGATCGTAAAACATAGTTTGTATTTTCTAGTTCATTAAACCTACTACCAAAACTTTTGTAAATGTTTTTTTTTATCTGTGGGTTTTGGTTGCCAAAATAACCTTAAGCTAATGACATGTTGGCTTCTGTGCAAACTTAAAACTGGCACTACATTAATCCTAACAATGGTCAATAAAGTACCCTGCCAGATTCCCTAAGACAAATACAAAATCACTCACACAATTGTATGGAATTTTCATACAACCCTAACCCTATTTTCTAACCTTAACCCTAACTAATGACAAAAAAGAATATTAAATAGTAAAATATGCCTAATAATGTAGATTTCGAGCATCTTACAACTATAAACACATCTTAATTTGCATATAAAATCCTGTAAATACTTTTGTGTAAGATGTATGGTTGCATTTGGAAGAGATTTGGAGATAATTTCGTCATACAATCTCAGGGGACTATTTCATAGCTCACTGCTTGAAAGGGCAAAACGCAGTGGCTTTACTCCATGAATCCATTGGTTGGGTAGGTAGAATCTATGATTCATCCAATGTCTTTTGCCCAGTTGACAAAACTGTACAGTACAAAGGGTAACTACTTACAGCTTTGAGAAGGGTCATGTACTGGGCCATGAGTGCCCCTGAGGACATGTCTGTCAATCATAATGACATTTACAAATTATTCTCTAAAACTCCTATCTAAACAGTCCTGGAGCAGTGGGCACTAATAGACTCATCCTCACTACATATCACTCTCTCTCTCTCTAGACAGGGGCTCAATTACTCATAGTTTATCTTGAGCATCAAGGATAGATGTAATCAGACAAACCTAGGTATGAAGACTATTTTGCCTTAACAAGTGTATCCCAGTGGAAAGGTTGGGATTGATAAGCACTTTCAGGTGCAACAACACACAGGCTCCACACAGAGCATACAGCTTTTTATGACTTTGACACGGCACACAGATGCCAGGACTGTTAGTAAATTTGACGCCTTTGCTAGTTAACATCAACCCGAAAAAAAATATCGCAATAAAATGTGCCTTATTGGATTAATTGCATCTGACAAAGGCAATGAATGAAAAGTGTCTCCAGATTTCAAGAATGCGGTTTAACGGTGGTGACAATTATGTAGAGGAGGAACCTGTTGTTATTTACGTAATTCAAAAGTGGTGGACCATGAGAAATAGGCACATTTTTGTTAACCAATAAAGATAAAATTCCCAGAGCCGACCAGAGGCCTTGAGATGCCCAAGATTCCAAAGAAATCATAACCTAACCCCAATTTCAAGGTTTCTCACACTACAAAGAATAAGAACAGTTCACAGTGCTAGTATCACATAGTGCAATACTACTACTACTACTACTACTACTACTACTACTACTACTACTACTACTACTACTACTACTACTACTATGAAGAAGAAGAAGAAGAAGAAGAACGTAATTCCCCAGCATTATAAGCCATTGAGTCAGGCCTCACCACATTAATCCAACAAAGCCAAAGACATCTGCTTTGCTGTGTTCAAAAAAGTTGGAAAGCACAGGCGGCATGATGGGGGGATTCTTTTCTCAGAGCAGCCTATTCATTAGAGAGGTAAATATTTCCACTGACATCATGTCCACTTTCAACGCAGAATGCGTTAAGTCAGTGGATTTGCTCCTGTTCCATGGCACGGAGATCTCTTCTGATCGTGATCACTTACGGCCTCAATTAGAAACAGCTGTTGGGCACAGTTCAGAAAGTTACCGTTGCCATACTTGTAGCTTGTCCCCAGAATCACACCATCCTTCTACCAGACTAAACTAGGTCTTATACAGAGATCACACACTTGTTGCTTGTTTAAGAGACCTGTTTTGAGAGCCCCATGCACCATGCTGTCTTTTATAGTGGTAGTATCTGTATCACAAGGGTAAAATATCCCCATAGTTACTGTGATGTAAGTCTGTAGTGATGTTTTTATAGTTTATTCTTTGGAGTGGGCAGTCTTTTTTTTATTAGACAGAGACAATGGAGAAAGACAGGAGAGGGCATGTCAGCAGGGCATGGGCCAGATTCAAACCCATGCCAACATGGGCATATGTGCACACTGTATGCCATGGTGCTAGACCACTGGTCCACCTCAGGCCGCAAGTCTACAGTGATGTTGATTACAGTGTTCTGTTTGACTAAAAGCAAATAGTGAATGACAGCAGCATGCAGCACTAGTAAACCTGCATGTAGTCCCACAAATGTCACCTTGGTTCATTCCATAAATGGCCAAAAGAGAGCGTTAGCAAATCATTCTCTACTCAAGCCCCATACCCACCGTGTGAGTGTGTGCGTGTGTGTGTGTGTGTGTGTGTGTGTGCTTTGTATCTCCTACATTCTTCTGCACAAACACCCACACATGCTGGAGATGAGGATGTTTATGCCCTGTGTAAATAATGGAGCAGAGTAATCATCATTAATGAATGTGTGAACACACAATAAATAGTGACATCTGCCTCTCCTAACAACAGTTGACTTTTTAAATTAGTTTTCTCTCAGTGAGACAGATAACAACAAATATATAAAAGGTCAACAGGAAGGTTTCCGATGTCTATTGGAGACGGTGCTGCTATCTGTTAGCAAAGTAGATAACAGAGAACCAGAGAATCTTTCACTACTGGCCTATGAGGACAACTCAAGAGTACCATACCTCACCTTAACATGAAAATAGGCTGAACCATCCCTTTAAGCTGTATTTTGCACTTCTAAGAAAACTTGTTTCAAAACGTTTCTGTCTCATTCATGATTACAGATTCACAGCCCTCTTCAAACTCTATGAGTGATTTCAATAACACTAAATTCATGGACAGTGTGTACGCCGATAATATGCAGACATTTTTCCTGGATACATGGTGTGCAGGTTTTTCGCCCTTGCTTGCTTGCTATGCACCGGTGGTCCTTGGGCCTCTCCTCGGGGGCCCCCGGCCGCCCCATGTGCCTGGTCTGTTCCGCCGCTGGGGCACCTGCTTGGCCGTCCTGGTGCGGGGCCATTATGGTCTGTGCTTGCTTGGCTGGGCCGGGTGTGCTGGTGGTGGGGCGGGCTGGGTGTGTGGGGCGGAGGGGGCCCCTCCGATGATTTGATTTGATTTGAATGAAAAGTCAGTACTAAGGGATTAAGTCAACTGAGTAAGTAAACTACGGCACACAGAGCTGTACCTTGTTGTGAATCAGCTACATTTTATCCCTGAAGAGAATCTACAGCTAACAGGTGTTTCCCCCGGGGTTCTCACTTTTCCTACTCCTCTCATTTTCCCAAGTCTATATTTTCATGAGATCCTGTTCCTTATCGGAGACACATCATTTTCCAAATGAAGGTGAGTCCCTAAAGCAGGTGTGGGTTGTTAAATAGTTATTTCTTGTCAGTCTGTGTCGAAGCAGTACAAAGACGACTTGCAAGATGCTGACAAGCTAAAGAATACTGCAATTACCAAATTGAATAAAAACTAAATTCATGGATGAGTAATTGATACCATAGCACCATCTCTTTGAAAGTGTTACCCAAATAGCCATTTGAACTAGTTCTCAGATATGTATCTTAATTAAGATCTTCAATCCCCAAATTAATATCTTGGCAGTAGTGACATGTCCCTCTGCAAGGACTGAACAGTGAGTAGTACATCCACCATCTGATGATTCAATGTCTGTAGCACGATGACCTCACACCCAACGGAGCTGAACAAACCTATATCCTGATGGGCTCACTTACGGATGTCTGTGTCAGGAAAGACTTTCTTACATGCCTTAGATTCATAAACTGGGAAAATCCGAACATGACAAAACAAGGCTCCATTCCAAACGTGACTCACAAGTACAGTATTCTCTGTAATCTGTTCTGCAACAGTGAACAACTGAAATGTGGAAAAAGCATATCACATACACTATGGAAACATTTTTCCAGGTATCTTTTAACATAAGAGCTGTGTGTGCATGTACTGCTGTAGTTGAAGGTGTTGCCGAGTAGTTGAGTTAGATATATGAAACTGAAACAGAGTTATGTACCTCCTTCCTCTCTCATAGGCGATATCTTACCGTTCCTGACCACATTAGTGGTCACAACACCTAGGAAAAGGGAAGATAGGATGTTTGTATTCACTTTAAAAGTATTTAATACTTTCAAAGTATTTAAAGACGCCAATTTATATGCGGCGCCTTTTTAAAGAAAAGGTATGCCGTAGAATTAATAGCAATACTGAAACATCTGTTATTCTTTGTGACTCGTGCAGTCCTCTAAATAAGCATCCTGTGGCTGCTTTCAGCTGTGTTTTTTTCCGCTGGTATGAAAACTAAACAAAGGTGTTGTTGGGTATGAAAAACACAGCAGTGAAGCTGCTGTCAAACCAAAGAGGCAAGCGAGGGAAACAAACAACAAAATGTTCCCAACTGTTTTGATACCTGCATGCAAGCAGTGATTAATTCAATACCAGGAGAAGGTTACCACAGGTTAAGCTCACAGCAGTTGTCTTCTCAGCACCGAAGGATTAAACAGCCTCTCTTGGGAGGTCTGAAGCCCTGGGCAGGAGAGGAAAAGGGGATTATGAAGACACTTTGTTGTTGTTTTTTCTGACACCATAGATAGGAACTAACTACCTAACTAACTAACACATGAACATTCACAACATGGTGGGCCCTGAGAGTGCTTTTGGTGTTTTTTGAATAAAGTTGAATCATTATTTGTTTCTGTCTTAGTTATTGTGAACGAGGATACATGACCTTCTGCTCAGCAATACTGGTCCAAAAAGAGTGATTTCTTCTGTATCTATTTCTTGTAGCCATGATGGCCAATATCGAACTGAAACTGTGTTTTAGCTGTGGTAAGACCTCTGATGTGGTGGTATGCTGGAGTGAAGCGCTGGGAGGCAGTGTAGTTCTCAATGCAGTGAGTATCTCTAAAAACACAATTGATGAAAGCCAGAAGATCGTAATGCTGAAGTTAATCTTAAAGTTGCACACATCAAAAAAGTATTGCAAAATTAAAAAAGTACATGAACTATGCAACTGTGCTTCTTTTGAGAAAAAAACTAATACAATGAAGCCATGGTTTGAAAAATTTCAATATGATTAACCCTGCACATGCAAAAAAAAAGAAACAGTTCAAAATTAAACCAATGCAGATCAAAAATAGTGTTTACACACCTTGTGTTGATGGTGGTAAGGTGCTTTTGGGTGGCAACTAGCAGAACACATTCATAGGGCTACAGTATAATCCCCCATCCTGTCAGTCCTATAGTATACAGTATACAGTAGCAGAGATAGAACAGGACAGGGGTAGCTGGTGGAGGCAGAAAATCGCATAAGTGATGCCATTACTCATTCTATTCCATCCATCCACACTGAGTCCGTCATCAAATGTCTACTCCTACCAGCCTCCACTGCTCTCCAGGGGATGTGAAGGCGGCCCCCTACCAGGGTAATTGAGTCATTACTAATGGGACGTGTCTTCTTGACCACTGAAGACAATCCGTAACTGTATGGATATCTACAATGCGGTTTGCATTCAGGAAGAGGACGGAGGAACCAGTAATTGGATAGTCATGCGAACATAAGTGAAAACAGCACTGGAGATGCTGTAAGGCTCTATTGTGCCATGTCGGTTCTTATCTGAGCTGTTGTGCACAGACAGCCTAGAGGGTCAAATGAAAAAGTTGAGATGAAAACTAAAGACATCTGCTGAAACCTGGCCTCCCTTCATCATGGAAACACTACGATGAGCATGTGGAAATGTGGACCACATGGTCATCAGCGTGATCCTGCCTGGTGTAGGTGAGGAGGTAAACATGGCAGAGACGGGAGGAGGAGGCCAAGGTGAAGGATGAACTGCGATGGCCAGAAAACACGCTACATTTTCCTATGGCTACTTTATGATGGTTTATTGGCTTGGACTCTCTGGAGTACTGTACTGTATGTTTCTTACTCTGAACCATTCCATAGCTTTTTTTTTCAGTAATGTATTTACATTACATTTTTGGCATTTAGCAGACGTCTTTATCCAAAGCGATTGACAACAAATACAAATCATCTATCCACTAGTCATAGCAGGGAAATGTAACCTATGCTCGGGCCAGGGGCCATTGGCAGTCATAAAGCTAGAAGAAGTAAGAATGTATTATTTTTGTTTTTAAATGGTATATTAACAGTAGATAAAATGTACAGGGGGGTAGAGGGGGACAGTTAAAGTGTAGCCTGAAGAGATGGGTCTTCAGTCTATGGTGGAAGATAGGGAGTTACTCTGCAGTCCTGACAGCAGTGGGAAGCTAATAACCGGGTAGTGCGACCACTGCATCCACGTAGAGGCGATGGTGCCAATCGGTGGAAGAGCGGAATGAACGGGCAGGCGTTTGGTGGTGACCATTGTATCCATTGTGCTGCATGCAGTACATCGACATATTTCAAACAGCATTGAACAAAAAACAATATCACGTTAGTTGGCTTCAAGTGTAAGAGAGTCAAATTCTGAGACAAATAAGGCGAGACGTAAATAAAGTGGCAATAGTCATAAGACATAAGTGACACCATTGGAGGAGTTGTAGGAGACAAATAAGACAAATAAGACAGGACACATGCAGCAGTACGAATAGTAACAAATAAAATAGTACAAAGTAGAAATGTCATGAGTATTGCACTCGGTGCCACTGGGTGTGTGTAAGAGGTAGTATTGAGTAAAGTGACTGTGTGCTTAAGGGTAGGTCGTCCATATACGTACATGGGATGTGCCTGGGGATGATAGTCATTTGTCTTCATTAGGCTTGTTTATGAGCCCGATCTCCTGGGGGAAGTAGCTATTGGTTAGCCTCTGAGTTTTGGCCCTGAAACTCTGGAAGAGGCATCAGTTCCAACAGACTGTGGTTGGGGTGGCTGGGGTCTTTGATGATACTCCAGGCTTTGCCGACGCACTGTTTGTTGTATATATCCTGGATGGAGGGAAGCTCACATCCACTGATGAGCTCAGCTGTCCACACCACCCTCTGCAGTGCTTTGTTGTATATATCCTGGATGGAGGGAAGCTCACATCCACTGATGAGCTCAGCTGTCCACACCACCCTCTGCAGTGCTTTGTTGTATATATCCTGGATGGAGGGAAGCTCACATCCACTGATGAGCTCAGCTGTCCACACCACCCTCTGCAGTGCTTTGTTGTATATATCCTGGATGGAGGGAAGCTCGCATCCACTGATGAGCTCAGCTGTCCACACCACCCTCTGCAGTGCTTTGCGGTTGAGGGCAGTGCAGTTGCCGTGCCAGTGCAGTTGCTGTGCCATGTAAACAGTGATGCAACCAGTCAGGATGCTCTCAGTTGTGCCTCTATAGAAGGCCCGCAGGATCTTGCACCCCATGTCAAACTTTTTCAGCCGCCTGAGGTGAAAGAGGCGCTGCTGTGCCTTTTTCACCACCTGTTGGTGTGCTTGTCCCAAAGAAGTTTGAACACATTACACCAATCCTGAGATCTCTACACTGGCTACCAGTGTCTCAGATAATTTAATTCAAAGTACTTCTAATTGCATATAAATCACAAAATGATCTTGGATCAAAATACATATTAGGCCTTCTCTCACCCTATATTCCAGTAAGGCCCCTAAGGTCAGTCCTCCTGGAACAAACTCCTTGAAGAAATCAAACAGGCCGAAACTCTAAATATATTTAAAACTAGCCTAAAAACGTTGTATGTTGTTTGAATTGCATCTGTTGTATGAAATGTGTTATACAAATAAACTTGCCTTGCCAAGTGAGGTCGTCGGAGACGCAGAGAAAATTAAAACTGCTGACCCTCTCTACGGTGGACCCGTTAATGGTGATGGGGTCCTGTTCCTGACCTTTCTTCCGGAAGTCCACCACAAGCTCCGTGGTTTGTCAGTGTTGAGACAGAGGTTGTTCTTCTAGCTGTACTGAGCCAGGCAGTCGACCTCTCTCCTGTAGGCCGTCTCATCGCCGTCAGTGATCAGGCCAATCACTGTTGTGTCGTCAGCTAATTTAATCACTGAGTCGTGGGTGTAGCAGGGAGTATCCACACAGTCGTGGGTGTGCAGGGAGTAGAGGAGGGGACTCAGGACACAGCCCTGTGTTGAGGGTCAGAGGGGTGGGGTCGTCGGTCCGACAGGAGGTCCAGGATCCAGTTGCATAGCCCAGGGTTAAGACCTAGGTCGCTGAGCTTGGTGTCGAGCCTGGAGGGGAAATCATAGAACTTTAGTGGGCCTGTAAGGATTTGGTAAAACACAAGTAAGAAAATGATCAGTGATCGACTAAGCCAGATGTCAAGTATCATATTTGTTTCATTTGAGGAGGAGCCTGCCTATTCAGTAGCAGTTTCACAGTTTTCCTTCGGCAGGGTAGGCTGTGTGAAGGGGGGGGGGGGTAATGAGACGCATTCCTCGCAGAACTACTGACTCACATGGCAGCGTTAGGGAGACTATATATTTTCAATCGTGGGCCTGGAGAAAGCATTTGGAAAATAAATGTCAAATGGAATTGGTAAAGGCAGAATGCAAAGATTAACTACAAGTAAAAACTAGTAAAAGTTAGTCTAATAGTAAAAGTTAGTCTAATAGTTTTTTGTCCAATATTTGATTTACACCCCACAAGGCTTATAAGTAAAATGCCAAAGTAATATGGACTGGAAATGCAAATATGGTAATAGGGTGTGTGTATGTGTGTGTGCGTGTGTGTGTGTGTGTGTGTGTGTGTGTGTGTGTGTGCGTGTGTGAGTGTGTGTGTGTGTGTGTGTGTGTGTGTGTGTGTGTGTGTGTCTGTGTGCGTGTGCGTGTGTGTGCGTGTGTGTGTGTGTGTGTGTGTGTGTGCGTGTGTGTGTGTGTGTGGGTGTCTGTGTGTGTGTGTGTGTGTGTGTGTGTGCATGCATGTGTGTGTGTGAGCAAATGTGTGTAAGCAAGGAGAACCAGCAATACCAAAATAAGATGTGAAAAGTCAGCCCAGATAAAGGCTAAAGGATAAATCGTCTCAAGTATTGAAATCATATTATCAAAGATTTGACTGAACAATACGCTAATGAGTGTATGATGAATATTCCTGTCAGATCAAAATCTTTCTCGTGACCCTTTTTATGTTGATGTTTTTCAGGAATTGGGGGTCAAATAGACCCCCTTTTTAGAATGTAAATCTGCTATTTACACACAGAGATCTCTAGAGGGCGCTTCTTTTTTTAGCCTGCCTCCTACACAAAAACACTGCAAAACAGCTTATACTATCTTATCCTGAAGTGATTTTGAAAATGTAAGGATACTGGGTGGTAGAAAGCACATATCTAGGAAAAGTCATGAAAGGAGGGTCCCGAGTGCAAAGATAGATTTTTTTTTTTACTCACAGGGTCACCGTGACCCCTCACAGCTCTTCTAGTGTTAACAAAATTGAGTTCCACATCACCAATATTGACTCTTTCACCCCATGCAGCCGGGCTGTTGATAATTCTAAGTAGACTATGTCTAGGTATGTTGTGAATCAGAGATCTGTGAACCAAGTGTTCCCTCCTGCAGTGGTGATTCACTAATGTACTTTGGAGAGGGAAGAGGGTGACCAGCTCACCACCAGTTTCCACCAGCCATTAATCAGTGGGGAATCTACTTGGGTCTCCCTTACTGTAGTTAGCTGATGAAAATAATGTCATGCTAATATTCATACTTTATTCAATGGTAAATGGACTGCACTTATATAGCGCCTTTTTTGCTGCTCCAAAGCACTTTATGGCCTCTCATTCACCCATTCACACACACATTCACACACCAATGGCTGCAAGCTGCCATGCAAGGCGCTGGCCCGCTCACTGGGAGCAATTTTGGGGTTCAGTGTCTTGCCCAAGGACACTTCGACATGTGGCCAGCCGGGGCTCGAACCGCTGATCTGACAACCTTGTGATCATTAGACGGCGACTCTACCTCCTGCGCCACAGCCGCCCCAATTATTCAAGGTAATTACTATGAGGGTCTGCCAAAGTATAACAAATGATGTAATGATATCAACATGTACAGTATAGACTTTCTAGTTGCTGGGCTTGACCCATTGATGGAAATCAGAGGTTCACTGGATCAGTTCCTCTCTAGAGATGCCTGTGGCTATGTGAGTGATGGGAGTGATGTGAGTGCCTGGTAGTAGAGTTGGTCCTCGATTGTGCTGATAATATAGTGTGTGAGGCTGATTAGTTGAGCAGGTGTATGTGTGCGTCAACTTGTTTTCGGAACTCTTCTCCCAAACCTATGTCATAAACCTCATCGCATGTTTCTAATACTTTTGTTGAAAGTTGTTTATGTAATGGAGAGAGGGAGAGAGAGAGAGAGAGAGAGAGAGAGAGAGAGAGAGAGAGAGAGAGAGAGAGAGAGAGAGAGAGAGAGAGCAACTTTTGAAGCTCTTCATCCATTAAAATACCATAATGTATTTCCTTGGACATAATTGGTCCCTTGATGAAGTGCCAAGGGCATCTGTCAACAAGCATTAAAGCTATCAAAATTCACCGGGGGCGGGGAGTGCATTTTTAAACAAACTGTTAAACTGTTCAGCTTATGGTTTCTCTAATGTAAATAGTATGAAATGGAATTCATTAGGCAATGCTGCTTTGATTTCTTCAATTACTCCTGGTGAGCACAACATCATATTTGTGACACATTCTAGTGCTTTGCTCCTCATATCGGCAACCAATCAAAATGTTCGGACTTTTCTTTTGAAACACGGAATTACGTTTCAACGTTGTTGAGAATCACAATATAAACTCGCTAGTCAAGCCAAAATGCTGTAATGCAAATCGGCGAGTAATCCCCACTGCTACCTAGTTAATTATAACACTACTTTACATTGTTAACAGGCTCCCAAAACAAGCTGTGTTAGTTGACTAGCGATGTGTCATTGATTTTCAACAATGCGGAAATGTATTCACATTTTATATATACTTATACTCACTTATATAAATATTCTGGTCATTAGGAACAAAGCATTAGAACGTTTTGGTTTATAGAAGGCACAACAGTTGTTTTGAAAATGGAGTCTGACAATCATTTTAAATTTGCCAGAACATTCTTGATGTACAGAGTGAAGTTCCCTTTACACATCATCCATGAATCATCCACGAGTCTGAGATGCTGGTGCTGTCTTCCCATCTCCATTGCTATTGGGACACTGCAACTCAGGCCTCAAAGAATACATCTGTTTCACTGAAATGGTTGGACATAATCATCACTGGTAGCTGGTCTGCTCCACTTTTGAGGTTTCTTTTTTTTCTTTATACTGCTCATCAAGGAGTAATACAGCTGAAATAAATGTTGAAATTAAACAAATAAGAAACCAGAAAGCATATTGTTAAGAGGCTGTGTATTTTGTCTATTACCATTTTTTTTCACCATTTATTACCCTGACATAGAGGGAACATTTTCAGACACTTAGCATTCCAGAGTGATTATGTTGCACAGACCTAAAATTGATGTGACATAAACTAAAGGTAAGCGCTCTGTTCTTATTTCCCTCATAAAATCTGGTTAAACTGATTTCATTACAATTGAGTCATAAGTTTTACATTTAGTTTCCATAAAACAGACCTGGCGGACTAACCCTGCTCAAATGACACTACCTCTAGAAGTTCCTGTGTTATTGTTTCTTGATACAATTTCACAGTTTGGTTAAGTTACTGCTGCAGGTCATTATGGCACAGTAGCTCAATGGCATCACCGTTTTAACAAACCATGAAAATACACAATTACAAAAATGTTGCTGGTTGGACTGCCTCAGCTCTAACATCTCAGAAAATACGTGCATTGTTAACTAGATATTAAAACTGGTACAAAAGTGACTGCTGATGCATCACTCTTGTCTTTTCAAAGGAGATCTTTTTTACATATGCTATGATTTTGCTTATTATTTTGTCAGATGATTTCATTGACTTTAATCCGACAGCACAGTCCAATACATTCACACCAGTTGATACTTTATCCAAAGATGCCCCGGCTGCCTCATGCTAATGACAGGATTTATGATATGAATGACCGACAATGGGTTTATCTCAACCATCCTCCTCTTTGTCCAAAATTAAAAAGCATATGAAAAGTATATTCTCGTGCATCATGAAGCATCCTGAAGGAAGGGTTGGAACGAGTAAGACTACATCACAAAGTGTTTTGCCAGTCCTTTGTAAAATGATAATACCAGTGATTACAGTTTTTCTCTACCACTTTAACACTAACATTGGAACCTCAAACACAATGACCAAAACCTGAAACTGGTGTATTTTATCTCACACCAATACTTCACAATGACAATCACATTTCTTGCTTACCACTAATTTTGCAGCTCTAAACCACACAGTTAACAAAACATTACCGGTAAATACAATTCTCTACATTTGGCACAATCTTGCTTGGTAAAATCTCTTGTGTTCACATGGAAAACACTACCATTCAGAATGCTAAACTCAAACCACTAATCACACTCCTCATATGGGCCCCACACCCATTGCATTTGAATTAGCAATCATAGCTTTAGCAATAAAAGGGCCAAAGGTGAGCTCTCCTGTGTTGAAATATATCTGAAGTATATCAGGGCTGGATTCGTCATGCCAGGTAATACTTTCCCCTCTGCTTGGCCAGGGAGAACATTGCCTGTGATGTCAAGGAGGTCTTGTGGCCTCGTATATGCTTATTTTCTTTTTTCTATTGTTTGTTCCATGAAGAACACTTTACAAATCCAACTGTCATTGCTGAGATGTGTACAGTATTTCAGAATAAAGTTCTATTCTTGTATTTGTGTGTTTTATATTTGAGTATGAAAACATAACAGTTTATAACAGGCTACTGTACGTATGTAGTGTAACACGGAAAAGGTCTACTGATAATCTTATCACGGTACTATTTTCCGTTGATCATAGTGTTTTCCATTGTGCACATCAGTGTTCAATTGGTTGTTACAAGTGTCTCTTCATTTTATGGTGTGTGTTTGTGATTTGATGACACAATTTCATTTTGAGAAGACATAACATTATTTTGAATGCAGTGTTTGCTTTTACAAGAGATTTGTGGAGTTTAGGGTTTTGTGTGTGAGTTTTTGGATTTGTGTTAAGAGTTCAGAGAAAATGAGCTATCCTTTGAGAAAACATGTTAAAGCGATAGAGAACAACTGTAACTTATATCAGAAGTTTCTCCTCACTTGAAAAAAAAGACATACAGGCGGTGAAATAAGACCTGACGTTAGCTAGGGATTGTAAAAGTCAGTTTGGAATGGAAGCCAAGTCCTGAAAATATCTGGTGAAATGTTCCAAGTGATCCTTCATAGACAAGATGGGCAAATAAGTACCTTGTAATCAGTGTCTCCTCCTCCATGTTCCATTCGTGGGAGGCTCGTCCTCAGAGTGATTTGCCCCCTCCTCCTAGTCTGGGATGAATACAACAGTACATCAGATTCTGAACTGTGAGACCATTTTTCCCCCCCGACGGAATTGAATTGCTTTACTTTGTTACCATGCTTTTGCTTTCATACAATTCAATATCTGAACCGTAAAAAAAAGACAACAAAAAGAAAACCGCAACTTATTACTGACTAGCCACAGCCATGACTGTTTTGAGATGTTGTCTCAGAACAGTCATGTCAGAGACAACGATCTTCATCTTGTCTCAGAAATCAATTCCATTCTCTAATAAGATTGGTTACCCTGAAATCATCCAATTTGACCATCAAAAATGACCATATGTCAGTTAAACAATTTGTCTCTTTTATAGTGATGAGACAAGTGTTTCTGATTGTGCTCACAGGGTGGACAGTAGAGAGAAAGAGAAAAATACTGTACACACATGGGCTTTTTAGGCACTTGAATTAAAATATTCTGAAAAGTGAGTTTCCCATTTTCCCGTCATTGAACCACAGAGAGACCCAGAGGGCTTGAAAGAGCTCAAACACCCTAATGTTGGCTGAAGGAGTCGATTCCCATAATAAAAGTCCTTTCATTCACAGCTGCTGATGATGCGCCAGTGAATCATGGAGCTGCTGCCACTGAGTCAATGTGAACTTGCTAATGTAGTCAGAGAATAATGATGCCCAGGAGATGATTGTGTAACAGACATTACATGAGTCCTGCAGCACCCCTTCAGTCTGTCTTCATGGTTTGAAAGACGTCAGAATGCTTTCACTCGTAAAAAAAAGAAAAGAAAAGAAAAAGAAAACTAGCAGGTGTTAACTTAACCATTAGTGGCCGTACCAGTACAGTATGATTATAATTAGAAGTGATGTTGCTAGAATACCCTGCTTAGGGCTAGATAAATATAGTATAATGCGATTTAGCTGACACTTTTATCCAAAGCGACTTACATTGCTGTAAGTGATTACATTTTTCATTAAGTCACACCATTAGCCTCACACATTATTTATGAACGAAGAAGTCTTGAAGGACCATTTAAACATTTAGTAAAATAATTCAAGAGACATTATCATATCCTATAAAGTTATCATTAATCAACAAGTTAAACACTTCAGTGGAAACTGGTGGGCAGAGGAATGTATTAATGACATTTCTGTTCCACAATCATATGAGATGGAAATAAAAGCATTATCTAAAAATAGGTACCAGTCACTGTGTGGTGTAGAAATCAAGTCTACATGTAAATATGGATTACTGCGTATAGTTGGTCTGAAATAGACAATTGAACTGGGAAACACATCCATGTTGTTCATAGTCCACACTGTTCACACTGTTGGTTTTTTTGCCAAGTCATTGCATCATCGCTGGACAACAATGACTGCGTTTACATGTACGCCATAATCCGATTACGGTCAATAATCGGGTTATTGGAATATTCTGATTAAGGTGTTTACACAGTGGTGTGCCGTCAGGGCCAGCAAGGCCTTCTCTGCTGGCCTAAACATCATCAGAATATACATTTTATTTTAATATATTTTTTCCACAAATATGTATTAATGATTTCCCATAGTCTATTCTCTTCATTTCATAGCTTTCCTCTTGGTTGCGCTGCTTCCAGTCTCCGATTGAGATTTGGAGGGCTGGCCTTTATGTTAGAGCTTTTATCCAATCAAAATGTGTTGCTAGGGGGCTCCAAAATCTGCCCAGCCTGCACGATAAACGGTGCCGCGGATACGACCTGTAACTTAACGTTGGAACGAGAAAACCTGTGGCGTTCCTAGTAAACCTACGTAGATGCGAGCTAAAGCAACAACGGCGCCTGCTGTAAGGCTCAATGATGTCAGCACCCAGCACGTCTTTTGATTGGATACGCACTATTGATACGCACTATTGATACGCACTATTGATATTCACTATTGAGATGCGTAACTATGCCGGTAGATGTGAAACTTTTGAAAGTGCCAGGGAAACGGAGCGCCACAACGAAAGCTTTCGTTGACTGATCGATAATACTGATCGATTGTGTCCTGTTTTTGGGTAAACAATAACTTTCATTTAGGGGACACGATAAAAGCGCAGAGTCCACAAACAGGAAACTACGTTGAGCTTCTTTCTTTTCTGGCTGAAAACAACCCAGATTTACATTACCACCTGTCCACAAACAAAGTGTTTACTGGGACGTCAGGCAAAATACAAAACGACCTGATTTTTGCTATTGCTGAAGTGGGAGAAGAGATCAAAATGGAGATTAAAAAGGCACCCTTTGTCGCTATTATGGTGGACGAGACGACAGACGTGGGTAATGTAGCGATCTTAAAGATGTTAGTTTAACACTCTTCATTGTAAATGCGGATTTATTGATTAAAAATGCTTCGGAAATATTAATATAACTCTGTTGTACTTGTCTGACTAGGTGATGCAACGCCCGGTTATACTGTGTTTCTGTCTAGTTTCTAGAGCCATGGCGTCATAACGATGGTATTAAGAGGTAGAATAATTCAGGTAGGAATGTGTCGGACATCACTGAAGGCCTAGGTGTGAAATGCACCGCCCGCCACTGTGTTTACATGACACTTGCCCAATCGGAATATTGAGCATAAGCCGCTTAATACAGGATTATGGTGTGCATGTAAACGCAGTCATTAAAGACAATGAAAAGACAACGAGAACTCTTTCTTAAGTTTGTTTCCTAGTATGTTTACTAAAATGGGACTAACTGTGTTTGCCTGAGATGTAGAGAGAAGACCATGATAGTTAGGGTAGTCTCTGAGTGAGGACTCTGAGCATGGAGAGAATCACTCACATGCAGGGGCAGGAATGTGTAAAAAAAGACATACAAATCACAACAACAGATGAAAAACAACAACAACAACAACAACAACAACAGATGAAAAACAATAACAACAACAGATGAAAAACAACAACAGATGAATAATGTCTGATGTATAAAATAATGTTTGCTTAATAAGGGATTCACTGATGGGTGGACGTACTACCAACCCAGTCTGTGACATGGAGATGGCCTTACGTACAACAAACTGGGATTTTGTGCAGCTGTGTCTAGAGACAGACGACAGTTAGGCTACAAATCCAGTTGACTGGGATTTTGCGCTGCTGTGTCTAGAAAGACGACAGTTAGCCTACAAATCCAGTTTGTAAATAAACTGGGATTTTGCGCTGCTGTGTCTAGAGACAGACCACAGTTAGGCTACAAATCCAGTTGGTTAAAATACTGTGATCTGACGCTGCCGGATCGATGTACAGCTCAAAAGACTAGTTGAGAAAGAGGTGATTGTACCTTGTCAGAAGGTTTGAGTAAGTACACAAGAAAGAAACTGTAATGTTGATACTGAGAAGTTGGATTTTTGATACTGAGAAGTTGGATTTTTTTCCGTTCAGCCATGTTTGAACTTGACCTCTGACTGAGCTGATGTGACCTTTTCCAAAAACTGATGTTTGTACAGAAAGACTGTGTAAGGTAGGGAGATGAAATGGATAGGGAAAGATATTCTGCTGATGAGAAGATGGATAGAGGTTGCTAAGCGTTAAAGCAGAGGTTGTACATTGTTTCCCTTTTTTATTTGTTTTTATTGTATTTTATCTTTACCGTTTCTTTTTACTGTTTCCCCCTGCTTTTATATTCATTTTATGCTTGTATATGTTTTTATATTGCATATTGTATATGTTTTTATATTCACTTCATGCTTTTATTCCTGTTGTAAAGCACTTTGAGCTGCATTTCTTGTATGAAAGGTGCTATATAAATAAAGCTTTACTTACTTACTTACTTACTACCAACCCAGTCTGTGACATGGAGATAAGTAAGTAAAACTTTATTTATATAGCGCCCTTCCCAGCACGGATGCACAGGGTGCTTTACATAAATAAAATAAAAAAGTGCAAATTCAAAACATCAATGATTAAAAACTAAAATTGACTGTCGGCCTGTGTAAACAGATGTGTCTTTAATTGCCGCTTAAAGATGATTAGTTCTGAAGGAGCGGCTCTCAGGTCAGGGGGGAGGGCGTTCCAAAGTCTTGGGGCCGTCACTTCAAACGCTCTGTCCCCTTTTGTTTTTCAGTCTAGTCCTGGGTACGACCAGGAGCTCCTGGTCGGATGACCTCAGTGACGGGATGGATGAGTAGGGGTGGATAATATCAGAGATGTAGGCGGGGGCTTGGCCATGGAGGGCTCTGAAAGCGAACACCAGCACATTAAAATGAATTCTAAGTTGTACCAGGAGCCAGTGCAGGGATGCTAGGATGGGGGGAGATGGCCTTACGTACTACCAACCCAGTCTGTGACATGGAGATGGCCTTCATTAAATATTGAATACTTAAGATCAAATGTTTGTTTACATAAGGCCCTCTGATGTAGCAATGAGTCATTCTTTTGAATTATTTGTTTAATAAAGTATATATTTTTATTTGTCTTCTTTTATTAATAAACATGCTACAGTGTAGCAAGCTTATGAGGTACTTAGGGTTGATGCAATGTCTGGTTATTAGGTCTGTAAGGTTGACTATGCATATGCATACTCTGCATATGCATAGTCATAAAATAGATGTGTAAACACATCTGTTTACACAGGCCGACATATGACATATAGACTATGCATACTCACACGCCTCCCGCCCAACCTGGATCCATACCAGTTCGCCTACAGAGCCCACAGGTCCACAGAGGACGCCATAGCGACGACTCTCCACGCCACTCTATCCCACCTGGAGAGGGGAAACAGCTACGCGAGACTGCTCTTCGTGGACTTCAGCTCCGCCTTTAACACCATCCTTCCAGACAGGCTAGTGACCAAACTACTAGACCTGGGTCTATCACACTCTATATGTGCGTGGATCAAGGACTTCCTGACCGACCGCCCCCAGAGGGTGCGGGTGGGCCCCCACACCTCCACAGCCCTCAGCCTCAGCACTGGGTCACCCCAGGGCTGCGTGCTAAGCCCCATCCTCTACAACCTCTACACCCACGACTTCACCCCCATCCACCCCAGCAACTACATCGTAAAGTTTGCAGACGACACCACCGTGGTGGGATGTATCTCGGGGGGGGACGAGGCGGCGTACAGGGATGAGGTAGAGCAATTGAGCAAGCTGTGCAAGGTTAACAACCTGCTGCTAAACAAGTCAAAGACCCAGGAATTCATCGTAGACTTCAGGAGGAAAAAGTCAGAGATCCTGCCCCTGCTCATCGACGGAGAGTGCGTGGAGATAGTCTCAAACCTCCGATTCCTGGGACACAACATGCGGGATGACCTGGCCTGGAAGGACAACACTAAAGGCACCATCAAGAGGGCACAACAGCGGCTATACACCCTGAGATGCCTCAAGAAACAACACAGCAAGAAGGAGATGCTGGTGGCCTTCTACCACGGCGCAGTGGAGAGCATCCTCACCTTCGGCATCTCCAACTGGTTCCACAGCTGCACGGCAGCGGAGAGAAGCGAGCTACAGAGAGTCGTGAGAACAGCACAGAAGATCACCGGCGCCCCCCTCCCCTCTCTGGAGGAGCTGTACAAAACACGCTGTCTCAGGAGGGCCTCCAAGATCTCCAAGGACCCGACCCACCCTGGGCACGAACACTTTGTCAAGCTGCCCTCGAACAGGAGGTACAGGACCCCGGCCGCTAAGACAAACAGACTGAAGGACAGCTTCTACCACAGGGCCGTCAAGGCCCTGAACACAGAAAAGGCCTAAGTTCTGGGCCCAGGACAGTCCGGACGGATTGTATGGCAGCTAGTGCTGAGGCACAAACATGTACATTTTCAAGCCTGCAAACTGTGACACTTTAAAATAATGTGAAAAAATACTTCCTTGTGAAATATGACAACCCTAGTTGACTATCTGTGCAGTATAGTACAGTGGATTGTGTACATAGCCTCTATTGATGTAAACCAGCTCCTTACCTTCTTGTGATTTTATGCACCTATGCTTTTTCTAAAATGTGTTTCTTTTTCCTTTCCTAAACACCAGGGGAGCCTCCCCTCCTAAATTTCGTTGTTTGGTACCTGTACTGTAGCAATGACAAATAAAGTCTATCTATCTATCTATCTATCTATCTATCTATCTATATTGCTTAAACATGTCCTTACCTATTACTTGTACTCTGAAAGCTTTTCTTCGGACAAGCCGTAACACTTTCTATGGCTTATTTCAAAAGATGTTGAGTGGGAGTATGTTATTACTCAGTCATTAGTAATAAAGTAAAGTACAAGGAAACATTGTACTGGGGTCAAGCCAGGACCGCGGTCCACGTGCGGACCGAACAGCAAGTTAATACGGACCCAGCCCATACCTTGTGTTATGAATACAATACGTTATGAAGTGTAACGTTTTCTCTTTTGAAATACATTTTAGAAAGAAAATTGTTAGTGACGTTGAATATAGAGTGTAGCTGGAGATCATTCACAGTGATCCTGTCCCCAGATGAACGTGGTTTTAATGTGGCTTATTGCCCTATCGTTGACATTGTTGTTATGGCGACATGCAACTGCTTAAAAGTTATGTCAGCTGATTAAATGTTATTTTGTTATCACCAATCGTTCCGGACCTATTGATTGATTGATTGAGAATGTTTATTTTGGTCCCCTATACAATTCACAATACAGATATTAAAAAATGTACACGGTCACAATGCATAACACCAGGACCAAAAAGGTGTAGGCTGAAGCCATGGCTTATTGCGCCTACCCTTGTTAAAAAAAATTTTTTTCATGAATGCATAATCAAAACATTGAAACTTTTACAAACAAAATTTCACTTACGCATGTCAACAAAAAGTTCAAAAAATACCAAACAAAAACTATATTTAAACCTCTGTTTTATACTTGTTAATCATCTTATTTTTTAATAATTGTTTTAATCCTTTTAGTGTACTACACATTTTCATTTCCTTTTCAAAAGTATTCCATAAGTTAACTCCTTTAACTGTTATACACCTTTGTTTTGCATTTGTTCTAATCTTTGTTTTCATAAACATATATATTCCTCTGAGTTCGTAATTACTCTGTCTAACTTGAAATAGTCTCTGGATACAGTCTGGAAGCATCTTATTTTTTACTTTATACATTACTTTATACATTTTGAAGTCCACCAATTCTTTAAATTTGAGATCATAGGTGTTTATGAATCATTTGTTAGTTGGTTCTTGATAGGCAGCTCTGTTTATAATTCGTATAGCTCTTTTCTGTAGTAAATACATTGGATTTGTGATTGTTTTGTATGTGTTTCCCCACACTTTCACACAGTAAGTTATGTATGGAACTATTAGAGAACGGTACAATATGTGTAATGAATTAATGAATTAAGGACCTCTGACCTTAAATAAAAAATTAGATGCAGACATTTGAGTAATACGTTTGAGAACCCCTGTGATAGAGGATGCTCTCATGACACATCTGCTCTCAAGACACATTTAATAACCAAATAGATGCTGACTGGTGTGACCTGAAGACAATTGATCAAAGTCTAACCGGAGAGGAATGCTGTTCAAGAAATTGCTCCAATTATGTTCAGTTAAGAAAGGTACGTGTTCCTCTGATCCCCATGAGACCAAGAGATTAATTCAAATATCCACTCCATTTGGCTGAGCACGTCCTGGCTGCAGTCATAACCCATGTGATAAGTACTGTAAGTAAGCCAACAGTGTTGTTGGAACTGAACAGACATTCAATCATTCATCTATCGTTGATGAGCAGAATCAATGTGCAGTTCTGATGATCAAGTGTAGCATCTATTGTACGGCACCTGTCATCAATATCATAATTCACTCTTCAACCACCAAAAATGTGTTTGTATGTCCTATGCAGCCATATGAGAGTGATTGAATTCTTTCATCAGTAACCTTTTATGGTTATTGGTGGTATGTATGAAGTCTTGATTTGACATGTGAACAGCCATCACACTTTGCATTAAGACATTGTGGGCCATTTGAATGACCAAGTAAAAAGGAATGGTCTAAGTCTGTGATGACATGCGCTGGAATGTTCAAACTGTGTTTTATTGCGATTGGATCACATTTACAGCTTTTTGGATAAAAAAAAACATGTTAGTTATTGCAGCAGATGTGATCTAGTCAGCTGAGGTGCATTCTTGTATACTATAAATAGGCCTGTGAGAACAATGTGCACTTCTGCAGACATACACTTTGTTTGTACATCGATTATACCTTCTGTATTGTTTATGTGTTTCTGTCATGTATGTTGCAGAACAGGAACCTGCTGCAAACCATTTTTAACTGAGTCAGGCCAGTCTAACTGTAACACATTTTAACATCTGTAATGTTACTTTTCCTGTATAATAATAAACATTATTTTCTTCTTTTTTAAATACAATAATAATACAATAAGTACAATTAAGATTTATATTGAACTCTGTACAGTAGTTGTTACAGTAGGAGAGAGGCCTGCTTTGTCCAATACCAGGTGAGGCTTGGTCTCTCATCTAGTGTACTGTAGATGTACTGTAGCACAAAAACACACGAAGGGATGCAGAGCTGTTGCATTTGTCTCGCGCTCCAAAGCCCATACTGTATAAAACCCCTGGGTTTTTACATGTGTGATTCATTCTTTACAATGACAGTGACATAATGAACAGGCTGTAAAAGGTTCTCATTAGTCTCACGCTAGGCTTATTGAGTTACTGTGACGTGATGGTAACATAGAGACACATTTTCATATGTCCTCCCACATCCTGTGCCTATGAGACAGTGAAACAGCAGCAAACTTACCAATAATGAAGCCAGACTCTACTTCAAAGACCATCAAAGCATGCTTAAACAAACAGCAGTGTTTACCGCTGCAGTGTATGCTTTACATCTGTTAAGTATCATTAAACAAATATAGAATAATAATCAAATTGCCACTTGCATGCCATGTACTGCATACATTTTAATAGCCATGTGTGTATGTTAATTGCCCTGAACATCCAAAAATAAACATTGGTTGAAAAGAAAAATCTGCTTGGTAGATGTTTTTTCTCTTCTGTCTCTTTATTTACTTTGACAGTTGCAGATTGCAGATGGTAACCAACAGCAGAAAATTGGTTTTTGGTTCATTCAATTAACAGATCAGATCCATTTGTTACCGCTCATAAGACATGTGTGAACCTGGGTTTCCGTTAACCGGCAATTACCGGTCTTTGTCCGGTAACATTTGGTGAAGTCCGACAAATTGAAAAGTCGTCGGACATATTGTCCGGTGAAAATAATTCCCTTTGAATACAATTCGCTAAAGCTGGCTGGGTGCGTTCGTAAACACGCTCTGGAAATCCGATCAGCACTTGCGGAACGCCTCTCGTCCAATCGAACGACTCGGTCGCTCTGTGACATCGAAGCCAGCGTGCGCTCCGGCGCTCTCAGAGCGTGTTTACGAACGCACCCCTAGAAGTTTCCAGCCAGCTAGCTGAAGCTGCTACACACACCAGAGCCATGGCGACCGAACGGCAAGTTAAACAACATACTATAAAAGTGACATTGTTTTACTCATTACTCATACGTTTGTTGTCATTCGGCGGTGCTAATAGTCGCTTTCTTTTTTAATTTATTTAATTTATTTTATTTTAGCAGTTTCCCCGAAAGTTAAGTGTGTGTTTTTATATCACTATTTGCACTTCTGGTTAGATGCTAAACTGCATTTTGTTGTCTGGTACTTGTACTCTGCAATGACAATAAAGTTGAATCTCACCTAATCTAATCTAATCTAATCTAAAATAATCTAAGATAATCCCATCACTATTACTCCCTATTTTCATCAGTGTTTCAATCCTTGAATCTGTGATGGAAATCAAGCAAAGCCACTTCAAGTCTCCCCACCACTGACAGCGCTGGGTGTGCCTTTCCTTACACTCTCGGTTATTCCCTGTGGATTTAAAAAACGGTGTTTTGGTTTCTATAATGTGGTCTATTCTCAGTGTTGACGAGCAGCTCAGGGGGCTTTGAGATGGCGAACAGCTAATTAAAGGAGTAATTCCACTCAAAAGGGTAGAAGTAAGCTGACTGTCTGTCTGTCTGTCTGTCTGTCTATCTGTCTGTCTGTCTGTCTGTCTGTCTGTCTGTCTATCTGTCTGTCTGTCTGTCTGTCTGTCTGTCTGTCTGTCTGTCTCTCTGTCAGTGTGCTGTACTACCTATGACTTCCATGGTACCTGGGAACGCGTTGTCGGAGAGAAACGCCCTCTGTACAAAGGACCTACTGACCAAAATCCCTGTTCCCCGTAGCCTACATGCTTGCACTGTTACTGTTCAATAAAATGTTATACATCTAGACATTGTGGTATTTCTTTATATACGTATCCCAGACTGCCTATCAATTGTTTCTCAATAAACAGTTATGTTCTTCCCATTGTCATACTCCCGAGCTAAACGAAATGCCTTCCCAACCAGCGAGACTTATAGAAATGACGTTGTTTTATTGATAAAAAAAAAAAGGGTAAAACTGTAAAGAGAAAATAGAAAACTCACATTAATCCCAAACAATTTAACAAACTTCAGTTAACGTAATGTGGAGTCCGTTCATTGATCGATGCTGTCTGTTCAGTTCCCAGTGAGGCGCCTGTTCAGCGCTGGACCCGTTCAGCGCTGGATTTGACGCATGGCATAGCGCGCATGCGTCAAATCATGTTATATTATTATATATTATATAGCTCGCATCTAATCGTATCGGATGAGAAATAGACATTAAATGGCATATATAGGCCGCTACACAACAGTAATCACCGCGACAAACAGCTATATTAGATTTGGAGAAAAAAAATATATGATTTTGAATTTTTTTTTATTTATTATATTTTAATATGATGACCGGAATATATCACGTTTGTCCGGTAAATCGAATTCTTCCCGGACACGATGTCCGACGGCAAATTTTTCTAACGGAAACCCTGGTGTGAACTATATACACTGTAGTTGAAAAACAAATTCGAATGTAAGATCATAATGGATTACCTGATTTCTGATCTCTCTCTTTTTAAAGAGGACTCTCTTCCTGTGGGAGACATTAAAATAAATGTTCGTTATAAGCAAGCAATCAACATTTATTGGATAAGATGTCATATTTTGTCGCTTAAAACGTCCTAGTGCCTTCTTACTTACTTAGGCCCTTAACTCCCAAATGGAGCATAGGCCATTGACGACTCTTCTCCATCCAGCACGGCTTTGGGCTATCTTCTCCGTCTCTCCCCAGCTGGTACCATGTCTTTTCAGCTCTGCCTCCGTGTCCCGCCTCCAGCTGTTTTTGGGCCTTCCCCTCTTCCGCTTCCCCTGGGGGTTCCAAGTCAGGGCCTGGCATGTGGTGTTATCTGCTGGCTTACGTAAGGTGTGGCCAATCCATCCCCACTTCCTTCTCCGGATCTGGCTCTCTACTGGCTCCTGGCTCCCTCTCTGCCACAGCTCCTTGTTGCTAATTTTGTCCGGCCACCTGATTCTGAAGATGCGCCTCAGACTAGTGCCTTGCCAGTAGAATTCATCCTCGGAGGGACATCCTCACTGTTCACCACACAGCTTGATGATGTCATCACTGTCCTCGTTGTCCTCAAAACAAAAGTGAGGGCTGGTTGAAAGTAGTCTGGGATGTCTTTGAGTGATAACAGCTCTAAGAGGAAGAGTTACAGTGTGTCCTCACTGTTAGGGCTTTCACACCGGCAGTTCCGAACGCCGGTTCGCGTTCGCGTTCGGAAACCTCCGAACGTTGGCGCTGTCTGGCGGCGAACGATACACTGGTATGAACGCGGGCTCGTTCGCCAGACAGCGCCAACGTTCGGAGGTTTCCGAACGCGAACGCGAACCGGCGTTCGGAACTGCCTGTGCGAAAGCCCTATGAGTGCATCCGTGATCTCTGTCATGGTGGACTCGGGATTTGAAGCAACATCATAACCACACTTACAATGCCAAGCACAGCAAATAGCACTGACCTAGAAAAGTACTGAAAGTACTGAAATTCTCAGGACGGCAATGTCACTAGGTGAAGCTAACTTAGCCATCCGTTACAATCGCAGCGTGCAGTACAGTATTTACTGCAGAAGCCTCAGCTGTCTGGAAATGTGTCTTTCATACCACATTGTTGGTGTTGTTGGCTCTCGGAGTATGTTAACATTTACTGAATGTTGCTAGACAATGGTCTTATGTTTATTTAATTTCAAGCGTTTTGTCAAACACAGACATTCATGGAATTATACAGATAATTCAAATGTCTAAGGTTAAGATTAGGTTATTAAGTGTGCGATGAAATAGTGCTCAGTCAACTTGACAGCTGTCAACATACTAATCCTACCTGTCACATTTGAAGATCTGTTTAGCCACGTTCCTCATTGTGATATAATGATGATGGTTGCTATTTGTGTTAACAGCGTCCAAGTGATTCATCACACAGAAAGCCAGACAAGCACAACAAGTCGTCATCATTCAATCATAACAATTATCCAGGCCTACTTTTCTACTCAAGGAAACTACCAGCAGGGCAATCATAACTGGGGAACGAAGTACAGTCGGTGGCAGACAGTAAACTTTCTCGAAAACATCTGTTTGGATTAACAATAGAGAATAATTGTTAATCGAGAGAATTGCTCATCAAATAATGCATTTAGTTTATGGACAGTTTATGGACAGCTCCTCTGTCATAATCCCCCCCCCCCCCATGATTTACTGTCTATTGTCGTAATGTTGACTGAGAACTGAGACCGAAAGTGAGCCTTACTGTGTTTAATTGTAAAACTGAGAGAAACTTTTACTGCTGAACCATGTCATTTTGTACTTTGTCAATAAAAGGACCCTAAAATAAAACAATAGTACCAGTTTGGGACATTAGGTTGTTGGTATTCCAACAATGTGTATAGCAATGTAGCAATGGATACATGCACTATTCCAGCTATGGGGCTACAGGTATGATGGCATGCAAGCTTTCTCACAATCACTGTGAGAGACATTTTGAGTACAAAAAGGTCAAAGGGCATGTACAGATTCTCAGTTTTCCCAGTATATTAAGCCCATGTGTACTGGGTACCATAAAATGCCCATTAGTATGGGAAGGCTTACGCCTAAAACCCACCACGGACCTTAGCTCAGCGGCGAGTGTGCGTGGCGGAACTTTTGATGGACGTTTTACAGCATCGTCCTCACCGGACGCGTGTATGCTGCGTCTACCTTACCTCCGCGGTGCGTGTCTCAAATCAACCTGGTCTCACACGGAAGCCGTCAGTATTCGACGTCTGTCGTTCGTCTCCAAACGTCGAATTCCGACGAGAAAACGAGCTCTGAAAGCGCAGGGGTGCGCCTGATATAGTGCGCCTGTCGGGCTGCACGCCACATTTTGAGATACAAGCGCTTCAACGTTCATTCATTTGGAACTGCGAGAATGAGTAACATTAGCCCGATTGCACTTGCATTAATAAAGCGTTAATATATTTATTCTTTAAACAAACAAATCTGGGGGAGTGGTCGGAGTTAACGAGATATTGTTCCAATCCATTACCTGGCCATTCAAGTTAGCATTGCCTAGCGTGTAGGCCCGTGAGAAATTGAGAGCATAATAAATCACTAGATGCCTACAACTACGCAATCTGTGGTCATGTACAGTACATCAAATACCATGACATAGATTCTAAATAAGAACAATATTCCATTTGCTTACAGATTCCGGGGTGGCGTTATTTGCCGATGTCCGTGTGAGTCGTCCGCGAATACATGCGTCTTCCTCTTTGCTGGATTTGTCTGCTTGACTGCATCACGTTGTTTAATTATAAATAAGAACAATATTCCATTTGTTCATTTGCTTTAATGAAATGACAATAATTAAACAAGTCCTGAGCAGGGCGAACGCAGGTGTAAACATTAGAACAGTCTATCTATTTCCTCTTCCGGTGAGTACCCCCCCCCGTGACCTCCACCAATCACAGGAATGCATTTGCACACAACACAGCTCACAGTAACAGTGCTAACATTGAATTTCTGAGCATTAATTGCAACATTAATGAACATATTATTACACGGTTGCTACAATACTTTACCTGATATAAAATGGGCGGCACATGCACAAGCATTTTGGGGGATCTTGTCCTCAGTCCAGTTGACGCCGCCTGTTGCTCTGAAATGGTCTGATCCTGATGGAATTCGGTAGAACTTGAGTCCGATAGTCGTGGAATATCGATTCTGACAACCGAACACGCAACAATCAGACATTTCTTTATGCTAGTAGCTGTTGTAAGCTATTTTAAGCGTACCTAACTCTATGGAGGGTGGATCGTGCCACATTTAAATGCAATACACACATCGGAATGCAATACACACATCGGAATGCAATACACGTGTAACACTAAATACAATGCAAAAATACGGCATATTTGTGCCAAAATAAAATCAATGTGTATTACATTTGAGCGCAGCGTATTACATTTGGTCATGAGTGTATTCCATTGAGCATGTGTATTACATTTGGTCATGAGTGTATTCCATTGAGCATGTGTATTACATTTGAGCGCAGCGTATTACATTTGGTCATGAGTGTATTCCATTCGAGTGTCGGTGGAAGAGTTTGAAGCAGCGGAGACAGGGTTGCCAGATGGGCAGTTTTTTGTGGATTTAGCTGTTTTTAGACTGGTTAGGCTCGAAATTGTCAATCCCATCTGGCAACCCTGAGCGGAGAGTCTACAGATAGTATGTTTACAGATATAGCACTGCTGGAGATGCACTCTACACGTTCTTGAAAGAAATAAAGCTTTATTGTACTTAAAACAATATTTCGTATGTGTTTTTTGAGAGTTCTTTACATCAAATTATATACATCATGTCAGCTGTGTGCCAATCAATCAGGGGGGTGGCACCTGGGGTGGCCAATCAGATTTCAGGGGTGGCACGTGCTACCCCAGCCCACCCCCTGGACATGCCCCTGGCTGCACTTGCATTAATTAGTTAGGCCACATCATTAGTTAGGCCACATCATTTTGAGATACAACCAACGGAGAACAGATTTTAATAGGCCACATTTTGAGATACAACCAACGGAGAACAGATTTTAATAGGCCACATTTTGAGATACAACCAACGGAGAACAGATTTTAATAACAACAGCAGAAACAATTGTCATCTTCACTGTTTTATTCGCTGTCAATAGGCCTATCAAACTAGGCTATTTTACAACCCGACGGCAGTGCGCTTCAACGTTCATTCATTTGGAACTGCGAGAATGAGTAACGTTAGCCCGATTGCACTTGCATTAATTATAGGCTACATTTTGAGACCGGTCGGATCTATTCATACAACAAGGGACACAGCACTTTCCCGTTTTCCCCATATTGTCAGGGTATTTGAGCCTCGGAAAAGCGCTATATAAATATAATTTATTTATCAAAGTGGGTGTGGCTTAGACAGTTAGGGGGAGTGGCTTGTATCAAAGTGGGTGTGGCCTGTCGGTGGGGCCGAGCCGAGTCGGAAAATATCTGAGCCGTGTCTGTGGCACCTACGGTTGCGACGCTAAAGTCCTTTAACCTTTAATGTCACACTAGACTAGGCCCAAAAGCCTGAATTAAAGTGCTGGGGTACGTTTGGGCCCAGGGAACGGGCTGCGAAAGAGTCACACTCACCAAACTTGACACACTCCTTCCCCTTCATGGGACATTGTACCATGTCAACTTTCACCCTCCTAGGCCATTCCCTAGAGGCCTTCATAGGTCTGTGCCCTTTGACTGAAAGGTGCTCCTGCTGGGGTACGTTTGGGCCCAGGGAACGGGCTGCGAAAGAGTCACACTCACCAAACTCTACACACTCCTTCCCCTTCATGGGACATTGTACCATGTCAACTTTCACCCTCCTAGGCCATTCCCTAGAGGCCCTGCACACGGCGAAGTGGAAAACTGTAGGGAGCTCTAGTGCTTGATTGGAAGTGCCGTTTGTAAAAAGACATCTTCTCACACGTACAGGCACACAACAAGTACAACATGTTGCATTTTCATGCCATTAGGCAACTTGCTTCCTAGCATAGCAGGTCCCTGCTAATATATAGCAGTCGCGTGCAGGGCCTCTAGGGAATGGCCTAGGAGGGTGAAAGTTGACATGGTACAATGTCCCATGAAGGGGAAGGAGTGTGTAAAGTTTGGTGAGTGTGACTCTTTCGCAGCCCCTTCCCTGGGCCCAAACGTTCCCTTTTCTCCACAGACACACACAGTGGCCATATAAAGTCATGGAGGTATTTCAAAGTCCAAATGGACCTGCTATGCTAGGAAGCAAGTTGCCTAATGGCATGAAAATGCAACATGTTGTACTCGTTGTGTGCCTGTACGTGTGAGAAGATGTCTCATTCCAAACGGCACTTCACATCAAGCACTAGAACCTCCCTACAGTTGTCCGCCGCGTCGCGTGCAGGGCCTCTAGGGAATGGCCTAGGAGGGTGAAAGTTGAAATTGTACAATGTCCCATGAAGGGGAAGGAGTGTGTCAAGTTTAGTGAGTGTGACTCTTTCGCAGCCCGTTCCCTGGGCCCAAACGTACCCCAGCACTTTAATTCAGGCTTTTGGGCCTAGTCTAGTGTGACATTAAAGGTTAAAGGACTTTAGCGTCGCAACCGTAGGTGCCACAGACACGGTTCAGATATTTTCCGACTCGGCTCGGCCCCACCGACAGGCCACACCCACTTTGATACAAGCCACTCCCCCTAAATGTCTAAGCCACACCCACTTTGATAAATAAATTATATTTATATAGCGCTTTTCCGAGGCTCAAATACCCTGACAATATGGGGAAAACGGGAAAGTGCTGTGTCCCTTGTTGTATGAATAGATCCGACCGGTCTCAAAATGTAGCCTATAATTAATGCAAGTGCAATCGGGCTAACGTTACTCATTCTCGCAGTTCCAAATGAATGAACGTTGAAGCGCACTGCCGTCGGGTTGTAAAATAGCCTAGTTTGATAGGCCTATTGACAGCGAATAAAACAGTGAAGATGACAATTGTTTCTGCTGTTGTTATTAAAATCTGTTCTCCGTTGGTTGTATCTCAAAATGTGGCCTATTAAAATCTGTTCTCCGTTGGTTGTATCTCAAAATGTGGCCTATTAAAATCTGTTCTCCGTTGGTTGTATCTCAAAATGATGTGGCCTAACTAATGATGTGGCCTAACTAATTAATGCAAGTGCAGCCAGGGGCGTGTCCAGGGGTGGCCTGGGGTAGCACGTGCCACCCCTGAAATCTGATTGGCCACCCCAGGTGCCACCCCCCTGATTGATTGGCACACAGCTGACATGATGTATATAATTTGATGTAAAGAACTCTCAAAAAACACATACGAAATATTGTTTTAAGTACAATAAAGCTTTGTTTCTTTTAAGAACGTGTAGAGTGCATCTCCAGCAGTGCGATATCTGTAAACATACTATCTGTAGACTCTCCGCTCAGGGTTGCCAGATGGGATTGACAATTTCGAGCCTAACCAGTCTAAAAACAGCTAAATCCACAAAAAACTGCCCATCTGGCAACCCTGTCTCCGCTGCTTCAAACTCTTCCACCGACACTCGAATGGAATACACTCATGACCAAATGTAATACGCTGCGCTCAAATGTAATACACATGCTCAATGGAATACACTCATGACCAAATGTAATACACATGCTCAATGGAATACACTCATGACCAAATGTAATACGCTGCGCTCAAATGTAATACACATCGATTTTATTTTGGCACAAATATGCCGTATTTTTGCATTGTATTTAGTGTTACACGTGTATTGCATTCCGATGTGTGTATTGCATTCCGATGTGTGTATTGCATTTAAATGTGGCACGATCCACCCTCCATAGAGTTAGGTACGCTTAAAATAGCTTACAACGGCTACTAGCATAAAGAAATGTCTGATTGTTGCGTGTTCGGTTGTCAGAATCGATATTCCACGACTATCGGACTCAAGTTCTACCGAATTCCATCAGGATCAGACCATTTCAGAGCAACAGGCGGCGTCAACTGGACTGAGGACAAGATCCCAAAAAATGCTTGTGCATGTGCCGCCCATTTTATATCAGGTAAAGTATTGTAGCAACCGTGTAATAATATGTTCATTAATGTTGCAATTAATGCTCAGAAATTCAATGTTAGCACTGTTACTGTGAGCTGTGTTGTGTGCAAATGCATTCCTGTGATTGGTGGAGGTCACGGGGGGGGGGGGGGGCACTCACCGGAAGAGGAAATAGATAGACTGTTCTAATGTTTACACCTGCGTTCGCCCTGCTCAGGACTTGTTTAATTATTGTCATTTCATTAAAGCAAATGAACAAATGGAATATTGTTCTTATTTATAATTAAACAACGTGATGCAGTCAAGCAGACAAATCCAGCAAAGAGGAAGACGCATGTATTCGCGGACGACTCACACGGACATCGGCAAATAACGCCACCCCGGAATCTGTAAGCAAATGGAATATTGTTCTTATTTAGAATCTATGTCATGGTATTTGATGTACTGTACATGACCACAGATTGCGTAGTTGTAGGCATCTAGTGATTTATATGCTCTCAATTTCTCACGGGCCTACACGCTAGGCAATGCAAACTTGAATGGCCAGGTAAAGGATTGGAACAATATCTCGTTAACTCCGACCACTCCCCCAGATTTGTTTGTTTAAAGAATAAATATATTAACGCTTTATTAATGCAAGTGCAATCGGGCTAATGTTACTCATTCTCGCAGTTCCAAATGAATGAACGTTGAAGCGCTTGTATCTCAAAATGTGGCGTGCAGCCCGACAGGCGCACTATATCAGGCGCACCCCTGCGCTTTCAGAGCTCGTTTTCTCGTCGGAATTCGACGTTTGGAGACGAACGACAGACGTCGAATACTGACGGCTTCCGTGTGAGACCAGGTTGCCTTATCAGGATCGCTTGTGTAAACATCACTGTTGCCAGGCCCACAGAGTCCCATGACTTGGGATTCGATTAACAAGTTAAAATACAGTATAGAAGAATAGACTTATCATTAATAATGAGTTATGATAGTATAAAATCAGTATAGGAAAATAGAATTTCATAACAGCAGGTACAAAATGGTTGTTAGCACATAGGCAAAAATAAGCAATCACTTCTAGTTATTTTAATACAAATCCCTAACAAAAAACCGACATGTGTTAAAGGGAGCAAGACGCGAATCTACTGGCATTTGACTCATGAGTGAACGGCGAAAATGGCTGGACGGCACAGGTTGGGATTCCATTGAAGTTACAGGGAACTATGTGTGAAAGAGGCTTAAATGTTGAAATAACAGTAATACAATGTTCATTGATAAAATGACATAAGGGATGGAAAGGGGTTTTAGAAGAGGGATGATGAAGCGTGCTGGACTGAGGAACAGCATAGGCACAGGACATCGCCATAATAGCGATTTTTTTTGTTATGCTTGTTGTAAATAAAAGTTCTATGATGCATTGAAATTACATTAAACTAAGATAATACGATGGTTATCATAATTTTTCTAATCTTTATTAATAAGTTATTACAGAAACAGTACGTGACATTTTCCGAGAGCGAAATCTGTTGTGGTATTTAAAAATGGCGGTAAGCGAAGAAATCTATGAACATGGGATGACGATTTCCATTGACCAATCAACGGTGTGCAGCGTCACACATCACACGCAGCCTGGCAAAAAAGTACCTTTCGTACCTTTCGCTACCCGGGTAATTTTTTTAATACGGTGCCATTTGGACTTCATAACTTGTGAAAAATAAATGTTTGATTTATCTATATTTTAATGTTCTATATAATATAATATATATATATATATATATATATATATATAATGTTTATATAAAGGATATATCTAGCTTGCTGAAAAACATAGTGGTCGAGCTCAGGCACCTAAATTGTATTTTATTTAGAATACCCTCTGTAGTTGAATAGGGCGAGTGTCTCCAGAACAGAGTGGACACATAACAGGGTGGACACTAACAGGGTGGACATTTTGAGTTAAAGTTAGCCTTTAGCCTGCCTGTGTTAGCATAATGCCTAGAATGACCATGAATACTTGATGAGGAATCTAATTTGCACTAAATACTTTTTTTGAAATTATTCAATTTGATTGATCTCCTCAATATTTAGGCATAACAGGGTGGACATGTTATGGTCAACCACATTAAACTCACTGGATAAAAACATAAAAATCAGATGGTAAAAGAGGTAGAAAATCACACAGCTTACAACATTTGAAATCCCCTCCACTGATGTGATGTCACCTCATGAGAGTGATGTGATTGAGAAATGGTTTTCTTTTAAAAGGGACATTAACACAGCATAACAGGGTGGACAGTGATCGCAGGGACAAGCATACAACCTTAATTTTTTGTAAAAAAAAAAAAAAAGAATAAAAACTATATTTGATTTCAATAGATATTGATCAGGAAAATGAAATAATAATAACATATTTGGAAATGTATATGTTTTTAATAGTTATTGTTTGGATTGAAGTTGAATGAACAACACTGGGGACATCCCAAATCCCATGCCAAATCCCATTTACATCTTTAACCAAAGCTTTTAAAATGTAGAAAACAACAACTTAGAAGCCCATATCATTGTATTCATAATAGAATACAATTGACTATACATGAAAAACCTAATGGAATTAGTATTTGTCCAAATTTAGACAAAATACAAGATGATTTGTACTGGGGACGGAAAAGGCACCGTATAAAAAAACCCACCCATGACCCACCCATCCCGAACAAGAACTAAAAACGGCATGGGTACAAAAAATGGCACGGGTACTGTTGGCAGTGGAGAAAGGCTAAAGACCAGGGCCGACCCGGGTCGAAAAGCGCCATTTGTGTTTTGTCCACACCTTTATACCCCCAATGACCACGGTGTGAAAAGAAGGGGATACTGTCACTTCAGGTTAAAGGTCACAGGAAGATAGGCCATTTTGAAATGAACATGTGAGGACATGTGGCTTTAAGACAAAGGGATCACCATCATAAAAAAAAAACTTTAGGGATGCGACAATGGCCTACAAAAGGTGTAACCCCCACAGGCATGAATATGTGTGTCTACAGGCTTATGCATTATATACAGTTTGTGTGTGTGTGTGTGTGTGTGTGTGTGTGTCAAAATATACCCAAACTGCTCAGCTTATTACTGTGTGACAGTATGATTTACCTGTACTGTACAGGTAATTGCATGATTGACATGGATTTTACTTTTACTTTCCCTGGAAAACATCTGCACATATTTTACTGGAGCATCTCACATCAATATTCTTTAGAGATGCTCCGATCAGGGTTTTTGGTGCCGATCACCGATCACCGATCACTGGAATCAGTGATCTGCCGATCCGATATCACCGATCACCGATCACAGCGTCGAAAATGGCAATTGAAGCATTCTATTTATTGTGTAGCATTATTTATGTTTTTAATTATTCTTAACACCATTGACATTGTATATTAAGTATTCAAATGAAATTAGGAGATGAGAAAGTATCATGAATTGACAACCATCTGTTTTATTGAATTCACAACCACCTGTAGCTTACTTCAGGAAAAACAAATAAAATGTGAAAATAAAAATCATAATAAATAAAATGTACACTGTCACATCAAATGTGCAACATTCCACTCGAATGAGAGGAACTAGGGGCTCTTAGAGAACTTGGAGCTTATACTGTAGCTTTCCTGAGGAACAATAAACATACCCAAACTAAACTGCAACATAAACAGGCTATAGCCAAATATAAAATACTGTTTCAAGTCAGTCAGTTTCAAGTCATATTTAGGAGGAGATAAGACAGCAAGTCAGCAATAATCAATAAAACAAAAAAACAAAACATTTCACCTAAGGAGATTTCAGACTCAAACCTTACTTCTGATTAAGCAGCATCACTGTCAGATTAGCCTTGAGAAATACAAGCATCTCAGCGTTTTTGGCACTCAGCCTGTTCCTCTTATCATCTCAAATATGTCCTGCTATGCTGAAAAGTCGCTCGCTATCTACACTTGTGCAAGGTGCACAGAGAAAGACCTAAAACTCTCGCGCTAATAGTTGTTGTTGCTATGGACCTTAGTCTAGCTTAGTGACTTCCTGCTCGCGGGGTCACATGACGTCGCTGAACACTACCTACACTACGCTCGTGAAGTCGCGCTGGAACTCTGACCAGCACTCGTGGAACACCTCTCGTCCAATCAAAGCACTCGGTCCCTTTATGACGTCGAGCCCAGTGTGCGCTTCGGCGCTCTCGGAGCGAATCGACGAACGCAGCAAATGCCGTATGATATTCGTGGTATTGAAAGTCCTTGCGTGCGTTCCTCCGCGAGGAATTTCTTTTGCGCAGACATTACAAACTGCATATTTGTTGTCTCTTTCCGACACTGTGTAATATTTCCAGACTGGCGACGCCATTTTGTTAACTGATCGGTCGTGTTTGATCGGCCGTTTTGAGAACTCCGATCAAAACCGATCAAGGCCATATCGGCCGATACCGATCGGCGCCGATCAGATCGGAGCATCACTAATATTCTTGATGCTTCTTTCCAGCTTGAATACACACCATTATTCTCTTTTGACAGACACTATCTATGTGATGATGTCACCTGGGCAATGCATGTAGGACTCTGTCAGGAATTCCAACAAGAGCTGCTACAGTATAGTGGAAGATGAGGCCAGACACACAGTAGGACATTTTACACTTTCACTCTAGGTACTCATTCTGCATACATTTGATCTTACCCATTTGATCGATTCAGGTGGGGAAGCTTCCTGACAGATATCTGTGGTCACCTTGGTGTTAAAGCAGATAAAGCAGCTTGGAGGAAATGGAATGGCTGCTCAAGGAACACCTCATGTTGTGCAGACGACCCCCTCTGCCAGACTTTGCCTGCCTCTTTCCATGAGGTCATCTCTGGCCAGGGAACTTCTGTGAGTTTATAGTTCTGCTAAGTGCCTCAAAAACGCAGACAGAAGATGGGCTTTTATTGCACTTCACAGCAACATATAAACACTGGTCTACACTGTGTTGAAAGCTGCTCTCCTGTGACTCTTGATTTGTTTGTCTCGATGTACCTATTACCAAAAGCAAAACGTTTTGATTATATGAATTAAACATTAGTTTCATCTGACCTGCTGAAGTGAGGCCTTCCAGACTTTGGTAATTTTTCAGATCAAACTGGAGTGTCATATGGAAGTATTCATCACTACGAAACAGATTCTAATTTGTGGTTGCAATGCTAAAGTACTTGAGTGTCATTAATCAAAAACCTGACACTGACAAATGAGGCTTGACATTAGCGTTTGATTATATTCCTCAGATGTGAGAGGTAGCAGCACCAGCTCAAACGTGAGGTGCAGTTGCAGACCCCGCAATCCAGTGGATGCTGCAGTACTATAGGACTGGTATGCAAATCGCTCCCAGACAACATGCTACAGGCAGCACTCAAGTTGAGGGGGGATGAGGGGGGATGGCATCCCGCCTGAAATAAGAACTGTCAAAATCATCCCCCTTCTAAAACTGCCATCCCCCCTTTCCATCCCTTATGTCATTTTATCAATGAACGTGGTATTACTGCTATTTCAACATTTAGTTTTGCGCATATTGAGTAAAATACTGTGGGCGAGGGGGCACGCACACATGCAACATTTTTACCAAGTCACTGACACTGAAGTCACTGACGCTGTGGGGATGCAAAAATTGTCCCCATATGATAAAATCCACCATCCCCCCTGATTTTCTTTTACAACTTGAGTACTGACTACAGGACTCTCCCAGTTTGAGCACCTGTGCCAACAGCATCGGCTCTGAACCTACCGCCTCTATGTGGATGCAGCAGTCGCGGTATTCGGTCACAGCTTTTCATGGTCCTGGCACCCCGCTGGTGGAACAAGCTGCTTCCCACTGCTGTCAGGACTGCAGAGTCACTAGCTATCTTCCGCTGTAGACCGAAGACCCATTTCTTAGACCCCTAATCTTTCTAGCGTGATGACTGCCAATGGCCCCTGGCCCTGGCATAGATTACTTTTTCTTACGATTACTGATGGATAGATGATTCACTTACATTTACTTAGGCTTTAGATGTATGTACAGTATATATAGCGCCTTATTCCAAAGCGCTTCACTATGGCCTCTCATTCACCCATACCAATGGGATTTGAACACATGACCTTCTGATCACCAGTCCAACTCACTATCCCCTAGACAAAGGCAAGGTGCACAATAGTCTGTTAAGGGTGGGGAAGAAAGTGAAAGAGGGGGAAGAGGGGGAAGAAGAAAAGGGAGGAAAAAGAGAGGGAAAAGGGAGAAAAAGAGGGATAAGAAAAGGAAGAGAGAGAGAAATTGAGGCTTCTTTTCCATTATCTACATGTTTAATAGTCTCAATGTATTCTAAACAATTAATGAACAATACAAAATGTTGCCTTTGCCATTTTTGAATGAGAAGAATGGATCCGAAGGTCACCAGTTGCTGTTGTTTTATTGATGTTTAAACAACAATAAAAATAAGAATAGTATAATATTAGATAATATATAATAATAGTACAAATAAACAAGTTAACCTCTTAAAAACCCTGAGGTTGAATAAATAACTTTTTACAAAGAGAAGAAGAGAGAGCTACTCAGAATCAGAATCAAATCAGAATTGTTTTATTGCATTAATGTACAGGTACACAGAGTAAAATTCAGAGTAAAATAAAATAAAGTATGATATAAAACAACAAAATCAATAATCAACAATCAATAAGCAGGATATGAGAACAACAAAATCAACAATAGCAGCAATCCATACAATAATATAATTCAGTAAATGAGTAGGGTAATAATAGAGACTACAGCAGTACTACAGCAGGACCAGTCGTGCTGCTGTAGAACAGTGTTAAAAGCTGTGCAGATTCAGATGACATGGGATGTAATATCATACAGTATGCAATAATATAGTTCAGGTATGATACAGTACAGTTCAGGTATGATACAGTACAAGTTCAAGTAGTAGTCAGGTGGTGCAAAAAATGCTGCGGACCTTTGGAACAGCCAGATGAGGGCCAGGTGGACCTTTGGGACAGCCAGATGACGGCCAGGTGGACCTTTGGGACAGCCAGATGAGGGGCAGGTGGACCTTTGGGACAGCCAGATGAGGGTCAGGTGGACCTTTGGGACAGCCAGATGAGGGGCAGGCGGACCTTTGGGACAGCCAGATGAGGGCCAGGTGGACCTTTGGGACAGCCAGATGAGGGCCAGGTGGACCTTTGGGACAACCAGATGAGGGGCAGGTGGACCTTTGGGACAGCCAGATGAGGGCCAGGTGGACCTTTGGGACAGCCAGATGAGGGGCCGGTGGACCTTTGGGACAGCCAGATGAGGGGCAGGTGGAGCAAACAGGGTTGGGAAAACGACAGGAGGCACAGCAAACACAAGGGCGGTAGGTGTGGGGTTGGTGGTGGGATGCAAAGTAAAAAGGCTAGCCACTGTGGGGTCAATGGTGTCGTCTTGGAAGCCCTCATCCTCTAGTTCCACCTTCATGGCCAGGTCCTCCAGCAGCTGGTCAGTATCCTCTGACTCAGGGTCCATATCCTGCATGGTTCTCCCTGTCTGCCTGTACAGGTAGTCCACACCAATCAGCTCTCCTGTTGACGAAAGCAATAATCTTGTTAGTATAAACATACACACAAGCACAGATATGTACAGTCAAAATACAGTACCAGGTTGCACCTGATTGCACCAGGAACTCATAAGACAACTCCGTATTAATTTATATGAACAATATTGATCCAATCATTATATTATGGTAGCTGTACTTACCACAAGTGATGACAGCCAGTTTAGTATGATTGACAGCCGATGTTGTTCCCCACGTTTCAGTCCTCCCGCATGCACTTAGCGCCGACTTGCTGGTGTGTTAGGACGCGCTGGTGTGATGACGTCTATAAGATATCGAACGCCTCCATGTGATTGGCCAACAGGAACTGTCATGGCACACTATTGCAAATGTGGACACTGACATTGGCTACCACTAAGGCATTGGGCGACATGATTGGATATACATATTCTATTGAACAGACTATCCTACTCTTGGTAGCGCCAGGCAAGGTGCACAATAGTCTGTTAAGGGTGGGGAAGAAAGTGAAAGAGGGGGAAGAGGGGGAAGAAGAAAAGGGAGGAAAAAGAGAGGAAAAAGGGAGAAAAAGAGGGATAAGAAAAGGAAGAGAGAGAAATTGAGGCTTCTTTTCCATTATCTACATGTTTAATAGTCTCAATGTATTCTAAACAATTAATGAACAATACAAAATGTTGCCTTTGCCATTTTTGAATTAGAAGAATGGATCCGAAGGTCACCGGTTGCTGTTGTTTTATTGATGTTTAAACAACAATAAAAATAGGAATAGTATAATATTAGATAATATATAATAATAGTACAAATAAACAAGTTAACCTCTTAAAAACCCTGAGGTTGAATAAATAACTTTTTACAAAGAGAAGAAGAGAGAGCTACTCAGAATCAGAATCAAATCAGAATTGTTTTATTGCATTAATGTACAGGTACACAGAGTAAAATTCAGAGTAAAATAAAATAAAGTATGATATAAAACAACAAAATCAATAATCAACAATCAATAAGCAGGATATGAGAACAACAAAATCAACAATAGCAGCAATCCATACAATAATATAATTCAGTAAATGAGTAGGGTAATAATAGAGACTACAGCAGTACTACAGCAGGACCAGTCGTGCTGCTGTAGAACAGTGTTAAAAGCTGTGCAGATTCAGATGACATGGGATGTAATATCATACAGTATGCAATAATATAGTTCAGGTATGATACAGTACAGTTCAGGTATGATACAGTACAAGTTCAAGTAGTAGTCAGGTGGTGCAAAAAATGCTGCGGACCTTTGGGACAGCCAGATGAGGGCCAGGTGGACCTTTGGGACAGCCAGATGAGGGCCAGGTGGACCTTTGGGACAGCCGGATGAGGGGCAGGTGGACCTTTGGGACAGCCAGGTGAGGGTCAGGTGGACCTTTGGGACAGCCAGATGAGGGGCAGGTGGAGCAAACAGGGTTGGGAAAACGACAGGAGGGGCAGGTGGACCTTTGACACAGCCAGATGAGGGCCAGGTGGACCTTTGGGACAGCTAGATGAGGGGCCGGTGGACCTTTGGGACAGCCAGATGAGGGGCAGGTGGAGCAAACAGGGTTGGGAAAACGACAGGAGGCACAGCAAACACAAGGGCGGTAGGTGTGGGGTTGGTGGTGGGATGCAAAGTAAAAAGGCTAGCCACTGTGGGGTCAATGGTGTCGTCTTGGAAGCCCTCATCCTCTAGTTCCACCTTCATGGCCAGGTCCTCCAGCAGCTGGTCAGTATCCTCTGACTCAGGGTCCATATCCTGCATGGTTCTCCCTGTCTGCCTGTACAGGTAGTCCACACCAATCAGCTCTCCTGTTGACGAAAGCAATAATCTTGTTAGTATAAACATACACACAAGCACAGATATGTACAGTCAAAATACAGTGCCAGGTTGCACCTGATTGCACCAGGAACTCATAAGACAACTCCGTATTAATTTATATGAACAATATTGATCCAATCATTATATTATGGTAGCTGTACTTACCACAAGTGATGACAGCCAGTTTAGTATGATTGACAGCCGATGTTGTTCCCCACGTTTCAGTCCTCCCGCATGCACTTAGCGCCGACTTGCTGGTGTGTTAGGACGCGCTGGTGTGATGACGTCTATAAGATATCGAACGCCTCCATGTGATTGGCCAACAGGAACTGTCATGGCGCACTATTGCAAATGTGGACACTGACATTGGCTACCACTAAGGCATTGGGCGACATGATTGGATATACATATTCTATTGAACAGACTATCCTACTCTTGGTAGCGCCACCACTACTCAATAAAAGGCGTCTGCTTAATGCCAAAAATGTAAATGTTACCCCAACAGGTGACACCCCCTCGCTTCACGAGACAGACAACGTTTGTCATGCATCCATAAGACAATAATGATGACACCTTCCTCTCCTAGTGCTTACAATGTACTGACAGGCAAACCTTAAATCATGAATGAATACAGTTAATGATTGGATTTGAAGGTTAAAATTCTCTTTGATCGGCTCTCTCTTTATCATTGCAATATCACATGCAATATTAATAAACCTACATCATCTAGGGTGTGTGGTGATGGGAAACTGATCTGATACATTTCTATGACATTTCTATGTTTTTAATTTTGCAACCATCAAAAACATTATCTTAATCTGCATACCTCTCTTTGAAAGGTCCAGATCAGGGAGGCACTTCAAAGGTTCAGAATCAATAAGAGTTGAAAGTAGTGAGCCTATCCCACCCCTTATCATCCCTTTCCTATTAAATACCAGAGCTGTGCTGGTGAGAAATACCAGAGATGCACATGAATGGAACTTCCTTCAATCTTCGGAATGTATCAACAGTTACAGTATGTGCCCTTATTGCCAAAATGACTCAATTTGTTTCAACCAAATATAATTCATGGAATTGTGCACCTCTTGACATGAATAAAGCCCAATTGTCAACTCTCGTCACTGTCAAATGTTCTCTAACCATCAGTGGGACAGGTTGCACATAGTCATCAGCAAGTCATCAAAAGCAACAATAATGTCTTTCCATGCCATGTCACAATATTATTATCTACTGTATTTTCAGCTTTCAGTTGCTAAGCCAAAGTACTTACATGCTCATCGCTACAACAAGTACCTTGGATAATTCATACGTTAAAGTGAGTTTAAACACAAATGAAATAATCTCCAAAGCAGTTAAACAAACGCTGATGATGAGGTGTTTCCATGTAGTTAATAGGTTGTGACTTGATGATTGTAGCTTGTACAGACATGTGTACTTAGCAATTAAGCTTTATGTTCAGGGTTCAGCCGAATGATTCAGGGGGAAAATATCTGAGGGGAAAAAGTGGTGCGCAAATGGATCAGATGAAATGAATTCTCAATTACCCATGAATGTAAGTGGCACACTGAGTGAATACTCAGTAGCAAGCTCGTTTTCTCCTGAATAAATCCCCACCATTGAAGTAACTTTCCAGATTCTTATCTGTTCCTGATCCCGTCCACTCTACCAGATTTCCCTTTCAGGACAGAGGTCCATTTATTTGGTAACCCTATCCTCTCAAATACTTTTTTTTTATTGTTCAATTTGTCTATTTAGAAATTATATTTATTATTATCTTTTGCACGTCAGTGGAACAAATGACCCAAGACAGCAGCAAATTTTCAGTAGTTTTATTGAAAAATGCCTCTTCTGTTTCAGAAATAAATAAGAAAATAAGGCTGTGGAATTCACAATTTGCAGTTAAAACATGAAGCAGCAATACCATATCCATAGTCTTGCACACAAATTCCAACTGCATTAGATATTGTTAAAACAACAATGACAACAACTATATTCTGATTAAAAAACCGTACTAAATATACACCACAGACATGCAATTCCACCTTTGGTAAAATCAGCTGTGAGTTGATATAAGAAAACTGATAAATATTTAGTCTAAAGATACAAAATGGAAGCCATGTTTAAATGCAGTATGGAAGTTGAAAACTGTTGGTACAGCAGACATTGAATAAGTGCCCGTTTTTGAAATAAGGAAGAGGGCAAACATATGAAACAGAAATAATCGTGTGTGTTATAATTTGGGGATGAACTGTGATTGAAAAAAAGGCTTTTGCGTTAGATTATGAACAAACATTTTCTTTCCAATACCTTTGAATGTTGGTTTTGTTATGAAGAGTGCATTGTCCAACACTGCAATTTGATAAACACTTAATGCAGATATGTTACAAGCTAAAGACACAATAGGGAAAAGACAGCAAGCTCACATATTCTCATAGAATAATTTCAGGTTTTGTTTTGCTCCCCCTCCCCGCAAAAAATATGAATTCACATATGCCTTAAGGTACTTCCAAATAAAGATGAGGTATCAAACCCCTTTTTGTAAAATGTGCATATCCCTTAATGACGCAATATGTGAACACAGCAACAACAAACATGAAGTACAAAAAAGAACATCCTCCTTTTATGATGCTATCCTTTTGGATTCCTTTCTTGATAGTGACCTCTTTCGACGCTCGTTTTGTGAGACCTCGTCCTCTTCAGGCATTTGGACTACGTAGGTATCAGGCTCAGGTGGATATGGGTCTGGTTGGAAATAGTGTTTTGCCAATTGAACATGAGTGTAATTTGCAGAGTCCGTCTCAACATGCACAAGAAGTATAGTTGTGTTCTATCAGACTAGGACATGCTGGTGAAATGACACAATTGAGTGGAAGTGGTCATACAAAATCGAAAATGTCATTGTCACTGATAAAAAGGGTTTGTAAACAGTTCAGTGCATTTTCTTTATCTCTGTGTGATGTTAGTTAAAATGATAGCACAGTATGAGTGGTGGGTGACTTCGTTAATAAAATCATCACTGGCATTTTGCTGCAACTCATTCATTTACAAAATATCAACAAAATATCAAAAATCAAGTAAGAGTTCTACCACCAGCCTATTTATACGTTTGGGATTGTGAAGCTAGTCCTCAGAACATACAGAGGTACAGCTGGTTCTGTAAGAATAATACTACTACAGCAAAACTAAAATCAGAAAACAGAAGAATGATTCTTAGATCTACTACTGTGAACAGACAGAGAAATACTAAACCTCCAGGGTCACATGTACAAAAGGCAGGTGGTTTAATATGGCCCTGAGCACTCTATGGGTACATCACTTCTAGGGACATGGTAGAAAAAGAGGCATTCATGTTGGCATTCAGAAAGCAGCAGGTTACAAGGCACAAGCTTACTACAGGTGTTAAACTAAATTTAGTGGATGTGATTCAAATATAATTTACAATTAGTTTATTTACAGATCATCAGAGTAACCATGTTAACGTTGTTGTTGTTGTTTTTCTGCTACAAATCCACCCAGTTAGTATTTTGTTTGTTTGTTTTTTTGTACATGCTCCTCCACCCCGATAGGTCTTGTGTCTGTTCGTTCTTTGGCTTCAAGATGCAAGCAGGCCACTACGTTGTTGCCATCACCGTTGCTTGTTTGTTCTAGTTTCTCTAAGTTGTTGTTAGTACCAGTCCTCTTTGTTGGTGTTTGCTTTCCACATAGTTTGTTAATCATATCCTTTGGTGGTTATCCTCAAACAGCTCTAGAGCGTGTGAGCACGTATCTCAGTAACAGGACTTTTTTTTCAGGAATTCAAAGTGAAAGCAGCACAGGCGATTTAGAAAGCTTACTATTGTGAACCTGAAACAGGTCAAACAGAATGTTAGATTAGTCAATTAGTATCGGAATATTCATTTTCTTTCTTTAAATATTATCATATACAGTTGAAATGATGACAATTCATGTAGGATAGCTTAGGCAATGTTGTCATCACTCACTGATTTCATTCAATAACTCTCACTATTGAATTTGACACATGCTTCACTCTTGACTATGAATTTCACACATGCTTTTTTCCCTTTCCCATTCATGCATCTCATGCAGTCATATAGAGTATGATGTCATGCCACCTTTCCCTTTTACGTACCTCTGTATCCTTGTCCATTGTAAGGAATGCCGACACACTGGGAAGAGTCGCAGTAGCCAGGAGGGCCAGGTGGTCCTCTAATACCTGCTGAGCCTTGGCGCCCAGGAGGACCACGGGGTCCAGAGGAGCCTGGGGGGCCTGAGGGGCCTGTTCGAGTCTCGCCTTGTGTGCCTGGAAGAAAGAAAATAAACAACCAATCAGATCTTATCTGCGTGTCATTGCCCTCTGATCTCAATTGGACTCATACGAGTAGAAGAACTGGTAACTGCTTCTTGCCACAACATTTGGAACATTCAATAGTAAACCCGAAAGGAAAAACTTGTGGTTTGCTGATCCTTTTCTCCTGCCTCCATTTTGTCTAGACATTTGTAAAGCTAGCTTGGAAAAGTTCCCTTACTCACAGTCTCATCCACAACCCTCTAAGTCCTTTAAGCATGTGTTGTGAATGAATCCATGAGAGGAAGACCTGAACACACCAATCTGATTATCCCGTGAACAATGACTCACCATCTCTAACTCCCCCCTTAATCTGCTGGGCTATTCCTTCTCCCCCCACCCCCCCCATTCACAAATTCTCGACCTTGTAGACCTAAGTAATGGCATGTTTTTTTCCCTGCTCCCCTTGTTGAAGGCCAGCTCCTGGAGCTTGAGTTAAGCATACTGTATTACAGTGGGGTTGGATGGCTGTATTAGCTGTGCTACTCTACAGCCCCTGGCAGGATGAACTCATGTTGTTGTTGGATGACCTGATAGGCAGTTTGGCTGGAGTCCGCTGCAGCTCCATTAGAGGGTTAAAACCAGTGGGAGTCCCGACGTCTGCTCTTTTTTTAGTTTTAGGACTCCATCTAGGATCTATGCCAGCACATCGACCCTATCAATGACAGCATCTAATTATTACGGTAACGTTTTAGAAAGCCATGGCAGGAAAGGAGCTCCTCTAAGGAGTAAGCCTATTTTATGATATGAAATGGACCAACTCTCAAGTTGATGTCTCCTATCTGTTTGGAATAACTAACTTTTGATTTTCTCCTTTAGCAACTGCTCTCATTACAACTGCTCTCCTTTAGCAACAGCTCTCATTACAACTGCTCTCAACTGCTCTCATTTGGCTTCATTTGAAACCTGCAATGTGTTGTGCTAGGCAATAGAGTTCAGACAATGGCCTACAGTGGTATATCGAGAATCAGCAATTCATGTTTACTCCAATGTGAATAGAAAATGGATTTCAACATCTGTGTGTATGAGCGCCTCACACAAAAGCAACATAAATCCTGTAGAAGGCAGGGTGTTTAACTGGGAAAACTCTGGAAAGCAGTGATGATAATTTATTAAGCACAGCTGCTTGCCCAAGCTCAGCTTCAGACAACACCTCTGAGCTGAGTTTAGCCGTGTTGTTAAGGCCAGAGAGCTCAAACTGGATGGGACGGTTCCCTTGTCAATGAGACACCAGCGACAGTAAGAGATTTGGATGGAAACTACCCCCGTTAGTTAAAGTAACAATTTATTTCGACTAATTCTAATAACGAATGTGACGCCATGAGAAATGTGAAATCATTGAAAGGGATGGGTATTGACCTTTAGACTGAGGTATAAGATGCAATAGAGGGACAATGGATTATTACATAATAATTCTTGAATGGAATGTTGTGTGAAACTAACCAGGTGGTCCTCTTTGTCCTCTTTGTCCGATTGCTGAGGTTCCTCTTTCTCCCTTCTCTCCTGCAAGGCCTGTGAGAAAACATAACATACAGGAATCACCTCATAAACAGACCAGAGAGAAATATCTAATGCAACCACTATGTCCACAACAAGATATAATAGAAAAAGCTCAAGGGAACAATATTCATATTTCCAAAACTACTGAAAACCGTCTGTGGGCAGACACATGGAAAAGACACACAGAAGTATGAAGCCACTCAGGCAAATGGAATAAGTTCAGTTCTGGGAAAACTCCATGAAGGATTCATTCGACACAGTCTTTGGATGTATCAAATATTCAGAAAAAGCCCTGCCATTCTTACCACCACGATAACTCTAGTTAGGCTGACTGATATACAGCTTTCAGTCCACAGAAAGGAACATCTTAAGCCATGTCTGACAAACAGACTACGGTATGCTGTTAGAGACGGACACCCAGGATGACATACCAGCCTCTCCCTGTCTTCCAGGTAATCCTGGACTTCCAGGGAAGCCATTTCTGCCGGTCTGTCCAGGCTCTCCACGGGGGCCCTGACTGCCAGGTTGGCCAGGAGGTCCGGCAGGACCAGGGCTGTGGTTGTTGCGGTAGCCACTGGGGATCTGGTTCAGCATTGAATTGACTCGACTCATTTGTCCTGAAACACAAGAGAGAAAATGAACACTGAAAAAACAGCAGATAGTTCTTGAATGAGAGGGAGCCTGTTAGGAGTCTGGTTTTCCTGTGGTGGTAGAACTATTTCCAAATGTAATGCAGGAAAAAAAAAAAAAGCCCACTCACCATTTACTAGCTGCTCACAGACTTGTCTGGCAATGGATCGCATCATGTTCTGGGGAGCAAAGTCCCCCTAAAAGCAGAGAGATGGGCTTAGTTGTGAATATACTGTACATGACTTATTGAGGATTACAATAAGGATCCATTTTTAAATGTTACTCACTCTCTCTCCCTTGTCTCCCTTCACACCAGTGGATCCCTGAAACAGCAGAATAGACATTGACAGTGCTATCACACTGCATGTACTATGTGCTACAATAAACATACATTACCTCATCTGTATATAGTCGAGTCATTTTGAGACTAAGTGAAAACAACGCTTACCGGAGAACCAGTGTCACCAGGCTTTCCCGGTGTCCCTGAACCCCCTTGCATTCCAGGAGATCCAGGAGGTCCCTGTACAGCAAAGAAAATACTTTGTTTTTACTGTACAGGTTTTACTGTGTTATATAGTATCTGGGAAAGAGCAGTATAGCTACATTTCTCTTTCACATAAATGATACAGATAATAACGTAACCCTTGACTCAAAGCAAATTGGCTAATGTTTTCCACTTGTGAATCTGAGCAAAAACGTTACTCTAAATTAGTAGTGTGTCCGCACATACCATTGATCCTGATGGGCCTCTGGGTCCAACTTGTCCCTCCTTTCCTGGGGGTCCCTGCATTCACAAGACCATGGAGTTGAACATTCAAGCACATTCAATGTACTGTACAGGTACTGTCTATGGCACATTTACTCACCCTCACTCCTGCTGGTCCAATTGGGCCTGTGGGTCCGGCTGTCCCAGTTGTACCCTGGGGAAAAAAGTAAAAACAACCCACTTCAGTGCTTGATTTTTTTTCTCACAACCAACATTAGCACAGGTCACCTACCTTTGACCAACCGACTCAAACCAGTTTGTTTCATCACCAGTTTTCCGCGTGTCCAACAGTAAATCTCCTTTTATTTCTCATTTGCTCCAAAACCCTGCTCACTTTTTTATAGTCAATCCTCTCTCGCCTTTGATGCTTTGGCATAAGATTTACAGGGAACATAATATATTCCAGATCCGTTTTATTGGCCATTATAAACCAGGGCTGCGTACTCTGCAAGTCATTAAATGCATGTTGCTATAGCATCTGCTCCAACATAGTCACCTGCAAACACTACCCACAATTCACTGAAGGGTTGAGTTCAGCAAGGCTATTACAATGGAATACATAATGATACATTTTAACTCAGGTGATCAAATCTCAAGGGTCTTGTGGCATCTATTGAGCAACACTGAACTGTGGTAGTATGTTTAGAGTTCCAGTGAACATGGTTCCCAATTCTGACTCAACATAAACGTTTATGTGCGGACAAGATTTAAGACAGAATGGCTTCTCTTTTGTCTGAAAGACACACTTCTAATAAGGTTGGGTAACTATACAGACACCCCTCTATGAACGTGGAGGGGGTTCAGAAAGGTTTTGCATTTGTTTGTGGCTGTCTATAAACAGGTTTAATGTGGACCATCTCTGAATATGTTTAGTGCAGAAGTCTCTGATTGGGGACATATGGAAGTGCATTGTTATTCTGAACAAAGTAAAAAACTAAGTCTGGAAGCCATTGAGAGTTCCATAATGTTGTCAATATTGATTACTTTGGAGTGGACTCAAGTCGTTCACCATTATGTTCTGAGTAGTAATGCCATTTATCATAAAGTTTTGATTCTTGGTATTTTTGAATATATAACTCCATGAAGCCATGTTCCATTCTTTATCACCTCATCAGCCCTATAAATGCCGCCGAACACAGCAACTCACACAGAGATGAAGAGATAATGTGGACAGCGCAGCCTCTGCCTAACCAGCATTATGTATCAAAGTGATTTGTTTTCAACTCACTTATTCTTCACTTATTCAATCCAAATTGGGGATCTCAACCTGTTGTTGGTTACTGCCTCTTTGTGAGTCCTCCTCATATGAAATATTGTCTGTTGCGTGCCACGTGGAGAGAGGCCAAAGTAGTAGCATAACTGTACACTGTGAATTATCCCCTGGTTTCCTGTTCAAACCACAGCTCAGGCTCCCAGCCAAAGCAGCACTCACTTTTTGTCCAGGTAGCCCAGAGTCACCACTATCTCCTTTTGGTCCAGCGCGGCCCTGAAACAGTGGAGAAACGCACAGTAAATAATGAGACAGAATACTTCCTGAACCCTCAACAGTTAATAACCTTTCCGGTAGGACAGTTATAAGAATGTGCCCTGCCAATAAATGTCTTTATGTTGTCCAAGATCAACACAAGTGTGATGAGGTTTTCAGATATGTGGAAGTGGTATTGTTCGAAGCCACTTTTTTGTGGAGCAGTCTGGGTGCATGTCAAAGGAGGAAATCCCAATGTTGATTTATGTAGTTTCATTGAGATTAGAGGGTTTACAGGCCTCAGTTATCAAGTCTATCCCTAGACATGAAGGAATGCTCAAGCTCAACAGGCCTCTGCCACAATTACTCCACAGCTTGTAAATTGATTGCATCATAAATGGACAAAACCATCCCTACTTGGTGTACTGAGGCATTGTGGGATTTATTTTGTAACCACTGAAAACTAGCTGTGCACAGCGCCTGTGGCTGGGGAGGGGGATGTTTGTATGTGTGTGTGTGTGTGTGTGTGTGTGTGTGTGTGTGTGTGTGTTTGCGTGTGCGTGTATGTGTGTGTGTGTGTGTGTGTGTGTGTGTGTGTGTGTGTCTGTGTGTGTGTGTGTGTATGTTCAGTGTGAGACTCACGGCTTCTCCTGGAATAGACAGCCCGCTGGGTCCTTGAGGGCCAGGCAGACCCATAGGTCCTGGCAATCCCATATCTCCACGTGTTCCAATTGGACCCTGTCCGAAAACAAAGACATAGATAAGAATCAACTAGACCTGAAATATGCTAATGTTGAGATCTCTGGAAGAAGTCACCAGAAACCAGTGGAATGCTGAACCGTCAATCCAAGACTCCCTCCATTTCAAGAAGACTTATACACTTCAATAAGTGGATTCAGGTGTGTTTCTCCCACTGAAAGCTCTTACAACATAAACAGTTCTTAGCTTTAATCAAGCGCAGATAGACTTCCACTGCAGAATCCAATATCCACATTCCACAAACCATGTCAAACCTGTTGACCAGTTTATGGCTCCTCTCCCTTATGACTTTAAAAGGTAAACCCAGCCACACTAAAGAGGGGAATACGAGAGGGGTGGTTAGTGAAGTACTTACAATAGACCCAAACTCTCCTCTTTCACCCCGAGGACCTTTGCTACCTGGGGCGCCCTGGAGAAGGAAGAGCATTTGTCAAATGAACACAGCAAGACTAAGAGGAGAGCTCTGTCAGCTGCCAAGGATGGATGGTCCCTCCCTGGGGCTTCATTTTCATAACATGCAGCCCACTGTAGTTTACTTTGCTCTCACCTTTCAAATATTTTTTTTATGGGGCAGTGTAAAGTTCTCGATGGATAATGTGCCTTTGGGGAAAATGTTTGTAAATCCATAACAAGGTGGAAATGTTTTTAATAATAATAATAAGAAATTCAATTGAATGGGGCAGTGTGTCCAAACTTTTGACTGGTACTGTATATATAGATATAGATATAGATATCTAATCAGTTTTTTCACTGGAACCCTGAACTGTAGAGTGAGAGACAGTGTGAGAGAGAGAGAGAGAGAGAGAGAGAGAGAGAGAGAGAGAGAGAGAGAGAGAGAGACAGCAGTACAGAGGGTCTGGCCTTACCACGGCTCCCTGGGTCCCCGGGGGTCCTGTGCTCTCCGTGGTACACGTACAGGAGTTGGGGAGGGACGGGCATTTGGCCTCGTCTCTCTAATAACCGGAGGGAACAGACAGAGCAGAGTGGGGGAGATGAGATCAACAGGAGGATTAGGGATGAACCAGAGATGACATCAATCAGAACCTTTTGGTGTCCCAAGAGATGATGCTTAAGCACCAGGTAATCCTCTCTGCCACACTCAATCAAGCAGAGACAGGGTCAGGAGGCACCACAGTACCATATTGTTCTAGGGAGTCTACTTGTCTCTGTACATAAGTAAATAGTAGTAAGTCAAAAGGAGAAAATAAAACAGATGAAGTCATGCTTCATGCTTAAACAATGTTTAAATAAAACAACTAAATCAGGCAACTGTCCTTGCATGCAATGGAACAGAGTGGGACAGCATGAGCAAACAATAGTATACCCATACGTGCAATCAAAACAATTTTCGGTTTCCATCTGTGCTCGTTTAGCTCTTTAAAAGTGTTCAACAAAAGCTGTTTTTATATGTTGAAACTGAGCGTGTTCTTGGATATCTCCATTGGGATTGAAGTGAGAAACTCCAGATCGAAACAAAGGGCAAAGTCCAGGTTAAAGCACCAGAGCCTGCAGCAGAGTACAGTACATTAACAGCACCCCATAAAACCAGAAGCGGGAGTTATTGTTGACGATGTCCTGACAGCGCTGCATTGTTTGTGTTTGTTTTATTTGGTTCTGATGCCCTTTACCCACCACCTCTTAGCCTACTCCTGGGGTGTTGGGGGAAGGATTCGCATGACTCCAAATTAGTGACACACTTTCCCTGACAAGGGCCATTTGAAGCCACAGCTGGGCGATTTTAAATACAGTCATTGTCCTTTAACTCTCAGAGACTGTAATTATCTCCAACTAGGACATTATTGTGCCTCACAAACATCATTCTTTTCCAGGCATATAAATCATTAAAAAAAAAACAGGTGGCTCAAAGATTTCTTCAAATGTATAGCCTGAATGATTAACTTTCCCCTTCAACTGCCAGAAATGTACTTTGTGTTGAATAACTTGTTCATTCTGCTGTGCCTGACATCTGCATAGGGGGAGGACAACTGCATAGGGGTATTTAGAGTCAGTTGCTAATAATACCATTCCTCACTGCTTGCCTTTCACTTTTACAGAGCCTGAGTGAAATGTGCTGGGGCTCTCTGTCCATGCTACAATGTTACCGTTGGGAAAATCAGATTGCAGTTTTACTGCATCTGTTCTTTGAGTTATCAGAATACCATTACAGTTCAGCTTAAAAGACACTCTTGTTTTCTATTATTCTTAACGTCTCCAGATGATGAATGTCCTAGAGCAAAGACATGGGGTTGGATATGCATTTAGTTTTACTGCCATGTTAAAAGATGAGACAAGCAACACGCATTAAAAGCATGTGTCTAATACACAACAGACACACACACCCCCCCCCCCACACACACACACACACACACAGACAGACACACGCACACAGGCAATCTCTGCCAGAGACCCTAAAACCAGACTCTCTAGGCACACATCAAGGTCCCCACTCTGAGAGGGAGGCCCAGCAGATGCCAGTAGGTCTTAAGAGACGGGTGAGTAGAGATCCTCATAGCTTCTTATGTGAGATGTTAAGTTGTAACGCCCCGCCCAGCAAGGAACTCCACTAAGGCCCCCTCTTACCATAGATGGAAGGTCACAACATCTGTCTCTGCTTGACCAGCCCAAGCTGCAGACAATATCGAACATCTGGAGCTGGAACTGTGAGGAAGAGAAAGAGACAGTGTTACAATACATGTGTCTTTGATACTTCCTCTGCGTCCACAAATATGAAAATCCAAAAACAAAGACATTGCAGAGCGACCCCAAAGCATTGCATAATAAAATGAAGGCACACAGCACTCGGGGTGTTGGGGTGCTTCCAGGCCTCCTGGTGTCCTACGGTAATAGCACACAGATACACACAAGGACAAAAGCTGACCTGAATACGTTCTCTAAAAGCTCCTTTAAAAAAAAAAAGTGCTCTAGTGTCCGTTCACTTACGGTTGCGGATTGTCCTTTGGAGCCGATGGACTTGGACATTTTGCCGAGGACTTGGTAGCCGTCCATGGATGTGTTTCCAGCAGCCTTAATCTCTTTGTCCGCCACCTCTTGGCAGTCGAGGTTCAGCTTGACACTTGTGGGGGAAACAAGGAGGTGGAGCTGCAGGCAGAGGAGGATGGAGAGTTTACTGACAAATTCTTTCTTCAAGGACCAATTCCTGTGTCTGCTTTATATCCTGTAACCTTGGCCTTCTACAGAGTTATCTTGGGTTGGCAACAGAGCAAAGGACTTGAGTGCTTCGACTGTATGTAGATGTGCTATTTCCTCCCCTGAGGTGTTGTTTATCAATGTTTCCATCTATGTATTGTACACTCTAGTTGACTGGTAATGACATATAAGTCATAGCAGGCACATCATGGGTAAGAAGAATTTGTGGTAAAACACAGTAGGAATGTTGAGATCAGCTGTTTTCACAAAACATCAATTCATCCTTCTCATTGTGGTGATGAGGTTAAAGCATTATGTGTGGTGTGGTGTGGTGCAAGGATGAATCTTTCCACCACTCCATTACACTGAATCAATGTATACACTATGGCGCTATTCCTTACTCAGATCTACCTCACCACATCTTCTGATGATGTAGTTTTATGGTAGACCGTAAGAAGTGCTCCTTTACACTCTCGTTGTCTACGCCAAGCTTTCCAAGGCAGTTGCTGTTCTGGGGAGTTCAACTGTAGCACAGTAATCACATTCTTACAGGCAAATGTTACTGTACAAAACCCTCAAGCAGCTTGGGAGCTCTGGCAACCACATACAGCATTGTGGTCAGAATCCTTGGAAATGTACAACTATATTTAGCCGACCACTGATGGAGGAAACTCACATCTCAGGCTTCTGGGACAGACTAACATGCTCAGCAATTTATGGAAACATTGAGCTTTTCTTGCACAGGAAGGGGGTAAACAAGGTAAAGAAACCTTTCCCTGAAGCAAGTCAGATTACTAATGACAGGATCACTGCTCCACATTAGCTCAAACTATCTCTACTATCAGATGCATTGTCAACCAACAAACAAGTACAGTATCAGACACACACAAGACACCAACAGACCCCACCTCTATGATAAGGGAATTCATATTGGCTTTGTGAAAACATGGTCTACAGCAGTACACTTAATGAGGGCATTCACAGTCAGTTCTCCATGCCAATGTTGCAGATGTTGGGGTTTCCCCTGACCTCTTGACTCTGTGACAATGTACAGTACATGGCTAAAACTTGGGTGTTCTGTACGGTGGTTGCCCTTCTGTTGAGTCACAAGCTTCCATGACATCCAAACAAGTCCATACCCATACTGCAACCTTTACCCTGAGCAAAAATAATTCACATTTACAATTTATTGGCAACCCCAAATTACTAACCCTAAACCTAACCCTAACCCTAAAAGGGTTAAAAAGCCCATAGCCAACACCACACAACACTTTCATAAACCTACAGAACCAGAGATTACTACAACAACAAACCAAAACATCAATCAAAAATGTGGGATGATAAGTTAAAGAAAGAGAGTCTAAATTATGTTTATTTATGCAGCAAATACTGGCAGCCATGAATGGGTTCCATAAGTCACAGTGACACACTGCCCAGCATAGCTAACTGTAACTGACATTTAAAACTTTAAAACTGTCATTTACCTCATAAAAAAAAAACATTTATGTAAATATTGTCTTTTAACAGGGGCAGCCATTCAGCAAAGGAAAGTTTCATCCTCTCCAATAACAGTGAGAAAATTACAAGTGAAAAGCTTGCACCACTCACTACGTTTCATTAGCGTCTGTCACTGTGAGTGGTGTGGTTGACGTCCTGTCCCTTGTGGGGGATCTAAACATCTAGTCTCCTGTCAGGTTCTATCTGTTAAATGCAGTGGTGGGCCGTCAGGGCCAGCAAGGCCTTCTCTGCTGGCCTAAACATCATCAGAATATCAATTTAATTTTGATATATTTTTCCACAAATATGTATAAAATTATTCCCTTAGTCTATTCTCTTCATTTCATAGCTTTCCTCTTGGTTGCGCTGCTTCCAGCCATTTGGAGGGCTGGCCTTTAGCTTTTATCCAATCATTTCATTTCATTTCAGCCATAATGTGTTGCCAGGGTACCAAGAAATCTGCCCGCCTGCAGATTCAACAGTGGCGCGACTACAGATTGTAATTTAAAGTGAACGAGAAAATAACTGTGGCGTACGGTAGTCAGATCTTGAGTTGGCGAGCAAATCCGACGAAGGCGCCTGCTGGATGGCGGAGCACCTGATCAGCAACTGCACGTCTTTTGATTGGATACACACTATTGAGAGGCAGAGCTAGCAAACTGAACTTGATCGAGCTAATGTTGTTCTACAAGCAGCCACAATGGCTGAAGGAGGAGAAGAGGTAGATTTGGTGGCAGATATTATAACAATGCCATTTTCAAGAAGAACCTTCCAAAAGCTAGACATAATCAAAAGAGCCGTATATGATATGTGTGTGCTGGCTCAGCTGTGTGAGTAAGTGGGGCTTCAATAGATCTTTTAATCACTACCGTAGAAAACGCTACACACCCCCGTGACCGTATGAACATGAGGAAGATAACCAGCCTCGAATGGACTCGATGCGGTCCTCCTATCGAGATCGACAGGCCGATAAGCAAAGTTCGGGAAATAACTGACGCTTCCGTTTTCATGCAATGAATACACCCAGACGAGGTGCAGCTATAATAACATTTGCAACGCCCGGTTATACTGCGTTTCTGTCTAAATGTATAGTTTCTAGAGACATGGGGCCCTATTATGCACTTCATCAATAAGACGAGGCGGTAGATCTAAACTTAAGACGTGGAGGCGTGGTCAAGGCCACTTTGCTATTATGCGTGCTGTAGTGGGCGCCTAAAACCCGGCGCTAAGCAAAGAAATTAGTCATGGGTGTGTTTTGGGCGTCTTCTCAATCAACCCAATCAGCGTGCCAGGTGCCATTCCCTTTAAGAACCGGCTGCGTTGAGTCATTAGCGCTATGCTATTATGGAAGTCCTGAGAAGGAGGTCAGCGCGCTTCTCTGCCTCTCCCTTCTGAAATAAAGCATTTATACTGTGACCGTAATTGACGTCTTGCCGTGGAGCCACGTGCGTGTTCATGTGTGCCCACATGCATGCGCAAACCGCGGAGGCGCGCTCGTGTTTCAAAACGTGCATGAAGTCTAAACTTAAGAACTTTTCAAACCACTTCTTAGCGATAGGAGCAAAGTCAGATCGCATAATAGCAGGGGCGCCTAGTGCACTTCATTAACATATGAACACTCCCACAATGAGCAATATATGCACGGGAGTTTTACGTCTTATGTGTGGGCGCCTATCGACACCTGCATAATAGCAGTAGCGCGTATGAAGCGCATAATAAGGGTGGCGGTAGGTCTTAACCTGGCGGTGCGTCTTAATTAACACTTAAGACGGCAAGTTAAGAAGTGCATAATAGGGCCCATGGTGTCATAATGATGGTATTAAGAGGTGGAATAATTCAGGTAGGACATCACTGAAGGCCTAGGTGTGAAATGCACCGCCCGCCACTGGTTAAATGTGACATGGCTGAGGAGACAGCCTTTCCTACGGGGTCAGCTACACTGTGGTAAATATCAGTCCTATCTGACAAGCAGTGCCGTCACACAGGGCTCAGCAGGGACAACAACACTGGGATAGATGTAGCATAATATACAACCGCCGTGCTGGGAGGTAAACCGCAAAACAGTGTTATAGCCCCTAAAGCAACTGAATTCCCCTGCGGTCAGCTACCAGAGACAACAGAGGCAAGGCTAGGCCTGCATCCAGGCAGAGAAACGACAGCAGAGCCAAAAGGAGAGAGAGAGAAAGAGAGAGAGAGAGAGAGAGAGAGAGAGAAAGAGAAGGAGAAAAACCTCCCCCAGCCTGGCATTCCATTGCCTCTCTGATGTAATTGTTTAATAGCTATAGCAGTGACCCAATATTTTCCAGAATAGCAGGCCAGCAGCGACTACAGTGCATTTTTAATGGTCTCCCCAAAAGGACTTATAGATTCTTGTGAAAGTTTGTGATACGGTTGTCCACACCACCCTCCCCTGCAGTACGCCTTGTAAATGACTATGTCCACAGCTCCTAAGGGCACCCTGCTCTGACCTTGGATAAATGACGCATTTTCTCTGTTTGGAAACTTCACTAAGCACCAGTAGGGAGTACTTCACTGATGCTATTAAGAGGGGGGAGTCTACGCCTATGCTGACCCTTTAGTGTCTTCCACCACCAACTCATTTTTAACGCCAATACAAGTCATTGATGTAAATTTAGACCGACTCTTTTCCACTTAATTTCGCTTCATTCCTCTTAAAAAAACAACGACCGACACAATCGCAGCTCAATTTATGTGGAGTTAGAGCTCGACAGAACATGATGATCTTAGCTTGAACCATCATAAGCTTTTCAAGTCCAAACAAACCAGTGGAAGAAGATTCATTGCCACTTCTAATCGCTGAATTACTTTGAGACGTCTTGATTTATGTGACAGATTATTAGGTCATTCTGTTTTAATCAATAACTACAATCTCCACTGATCACTATCATGTACTGTAACATTGCGTTTTACAACAGCAGAAAGACCATCTGCTGCATGAGCAGACACAACTCTGCGGAACACGTCTGTAGCTGTATTTCAGGTGCACCTTCTGTAATATAGAACATATTGGGAATGCCAGGTATTCTCAGTATCTGTATACCCTCAGGACATTCAGCAAGAACAAAGGAGCCCCGTTGTGATTGATGTGCCACACCTCCAGTCTGCCAGGTCCCAGAAAGCATTATATAATCCAGCCATTAAACTGCACCCAGGGCCAGGGCAATTTATTCCCAACAGGCACGCATGTTTACCTTGTGGAAGCTTCCATGGAAGATTCTCTTCACTTGATCATTGTCAAATGTAACCCTCTGGATCTCCCCTTGCGTATCCTTGTTATAAAACGATATTGTTTGACTGGAAGCTGAACAGAGGAAAAAGAGAGGAGAGAAAAGAAATTAGGTTACAGATAGGCTTTTCCGTGTTGCATTCGGGGCTTGGTGTCATGCAAAGCTCCGAAATGAGAAACAGGACTAACGTCCTCACCAGTGGGGCATTTTTCATTTATCATAGGGGCCAAGAAAGACACGCTGTATGAAGAGTGCCTCACAAACAACAGGCTTTATAAGGGCCAGATGAGTCTGGCTGACTAAAGGAGGCTTATGAAGGAGGAAGCTCTGTGTGGTGAGTGAGGGGGAGACCAAAGCAGCTCGAGGCTCTGGGCTCCATCAGAATGCATTAATTTCAGTCATCAGGAGATGTCAGTACAACCACAAAGAGCACAGATGTTTGACATCTACTCACACATCTTCTCCCCTTTCTCCTAGGCCAAGGTAACCTCTTAAACTGCCCATCCTCAACCCCCCTGCCCAGCCACATCCCTAAAAATTAAACCCAGGTAAAAACTGGAGGGGTGAGCCTTACGGTCAATGGTGACTCCAACTTCGGGTTTGTGATCTTTGTTGGACACCTGCCAGATGTCGAAGGCCTCTGTGGGAGTATCCGGGAGGAGACGGAACATCATGATGATGGTGTAGGAGTGAGGTAGTCCGTCAGGGTGGATGTCTCTGTTCAAACCCCCCCCCCAAAAAGATCTCAATGATCATCCAAAGATACAAAACACAGATGGCAGATATTGTTCCTTTGACTGAGAAGGTAGAACTCCAGTGTGACAGATTAAGCTCACTGGGAAAGTGATCATGTGTCATTGATATAATGCTTAAAGATGACAGTGGATTTGGACGGTTTTGAGCTGCGTGGGCTGAGTGAGGCCCACTCTACGCCAGAACTTCAGATTAAAATGGAACACAGCTTAAAGGCATGCTATAATCTGTCATGACCTGCTCGGTCAGCCAATCAATACCTACTTAACGGGACTTCGTAAATCTATTGATCTAGTTTAGAGGGGAATGGGGTCTAACAGTTTGTCTGAACATAGTTGGGCAAGATGCATCATGTTAGCAGCCCGGGCTACTATGTCAAATTGCTAAACAGAAACATAATACAATGTTCTTTAATCATGATCCTAGAGACCCACAAGGTGTGTAATGCCATGTCTGAATTTAAGAGTGTTGAAAGAAGAGCCTGCCAATCAAATGTTATTGGAGGTGTTCCCTTTTTGTAAATCATTCAAGTCATTACAGAGTCAGTCACGCCACTTGACATAATCATAAATAAACAAATCATGCTCAGATAAGTATAGTTTGGAACTGATACTCCAGCACAATTGCCTGAGGGTGTTTTAAAGACTACACTTAAATGTAGATCTATAGGTGCAGGTAGACTTGTGCTGCAACAAAATAATCCTGACAAGTCATTAGCTCCCAAAAGAAACAATTGTAGGGCATGTCATTCAGCGCAACCATCACAAAAACCTACGTGGTGGGCTGGTTTAGGTAGGCGTTCTGATGGAGTCTGTAGGCTGTATAGCTGTTGAAGGAGCCAGGTTCCATAGACACCCCGTTTATAAAGCCATAGGTCTTCTCTGTCAGGTTGAATGCCTCAAGCATCCTGAAGCCTATAACACAAGATTGGGCAAGATTAAGTGATGGGTCACACACCTAGCCTGAGTTATGCACTGTGATTATGGTCAGTATACTGTGCAGCTGGGCCCAATGTAGGACTTCATGATTAATCTAAGTACTGTTCTCTGTTCTCTACTTACCAGGTGATGTGAATCCATTCAGGAAAATCAGGGGACAAGCTATGGAACAATAAACAACATACATAAGAAACAACTCAGTTTTCTCCAGGATGTTTTATGAGGTGAGTTAAATCAATTACTTGATCTAATTAAGCTTTAGTTTAGAAGTATGATCTACCTGGAATCAAAATACATATTAGCTATTATATCGCTTACTGTTACTGTTAACCAAAATAACGACAGAAAAAAAGCTTACATGATGTTGCAGTTTCACAAATGAATGTAACCAGGTTGTCTTGAATAGTTGCAAAAGCATCAAAGTCATCCACAACAAAGATGTGTCTCTCGCTTGGCTTGCTGCCAATGTTCTGCAATTCAGCATAATCCACATCCGCAACTCCGACCACAAACACACTGAAACCTGTGGGAGGAACACACACATTCTCTCAGAAAGCAACTCTTCTTCAACACCATGGTTGCAGATTGCTGGCAACTCATAACATTTGAAACATCTGCAAATTAGTAGATGTCTGTCTCCCATTACAGAACCGTCTGACAGCAAGGATGTTTGACAAGGCTTTGACTGACAGACTGAGCTAACTCAGTCACCCTTACCAGCATGTTGAAGTTTGGCTGCATTTTTCTTGACCTCATCTTGAGAGCGGCCATCAGTTACAGCTACAATAACCTTTGGAACATTCCTCCTCATTCCATTGTTTGGGGCAAATACCCTGTCCTGAACATGCTTCAGAGCAACTCCTGGTAAAAAACAAAAACAAAAACAAAACAAACAAAAGAATTGTGAGGAGCTCAAAAACATGTAAATGTTTACTTTTGTAAATAAACAACTGTCAATAAATTGATCTTAGGAGTAGGCTAGGCTTGGGTCCAGCGAGATGTGTTCTAGCCCAGCGTAACCTTGAAAACCAGGGACAAGTTGGTGGGAGCTGGTTGGAGAAGTCTATTGTAGGCTCACCTGTTTTGGTGTTTCCTCCTCTGTAGCGAATCAGTTGGAGAGCAGCGAGAGCAGTGCCCTTATCTTGGTAAGAATTTAGTCTGAACTCAGTCTGAGCTTCATCACTGAACTGCACGAAAGACACCTGTTTCCAAAGTTTAAAAAATGAGCATTACAAGGACTTACACTATGATCTCATGAGGCAAAACTGCTATTTAAGGTTGTATGATATGCTAAAACTAACAGTTCACAACAATATACAGTCTAACAGAGAGTGTTAACCACTATTTTCAGCACCACAAACCTGCATTCCTGTGGGTCCGATGACATCGAAGGCTCCAATCATACTGAAGACAAACTGCACCACTTTGTTGAAGCTATCGTCTCCAATACTCCAGGACCCGTCGATGAGGAACACCACATCTGCCTTGGCACCTTTGCACACTGATGCAGAACAAAAACAACTCGATGAACTGCATCAGACTTCATGGCAGACCCCAGACTTACAAAGAATACAAAGAATGGCATCATAATTAGAGTCGGCAACCTCAAAATAAAATGTCAGCTGGAATCTCACACATAAAACCACTGAGATACATAATGAAGCTATACATGGCAATTATTGGTTTAATTGATCACACTTTCCTGAAAAAAACTAACAAAAACTGGAAACATTTGGTCACCAGAAGGGCTGGAAATAAACTGACTTTAATGGCTTTCACTCTTAGAAAAAAAGGAGTTGGCAAAATCAAGTTTCACAAAGACGTAAAACAAGTTTTACACAACACCTTATTGAACAAAGTTTTACACAACACCTTATCAAACAAACAGATTCTTTGGACAAGTCTCTTTTTGTTTCTCAACACCTATCTTAGTCATACTCGGGCGTTCCCATTAAGAAGTCCTTGATGGTCTGCAGTGCATATGGGGGCCATACATTTACCACTGGCAGCACTCTGATCTTGAAAGGAAATTACCCTGCAAGTCTGTGTTTCTGCTAAATAGTGATATCTCAGTGAATTACATGTTTTTTATATATCAAATGATAACTCAGTTTGAATAGGCAATCTAAAAAATGGAACTCAGGAAATGCGTCATGACTCATGAGCTTAGTTGAACTGTCTTATCCAATCAGAACACATCAGAAAATGTAAGCTTGTTTGACTCCATTGTTTATAAACAATGTACTTGTAAACAACACTTCATAGTTTCAAAACATGGTTAAAGCTATAATTTTGATCTCATGGATGGTCAGTCCTTGTATCCATAACTCTGTCTATGTATTTGAGGGTGGTTAGATTTCTCCATCCCCATCCCTGTTGTTTAACAAATAAAGTGTTATGGAGAACACTTTGTTATTCTTTGGAGCCCACATTCACCCTTTAATCCATTGCATTGGACATTCCAATGTCTTTGAAGCTGACAACTTGTTTGGAAGCATTGCTAGAGTTTACATGGGATCAGTCAATGTGGTGTTATAGCAGGAGTGTGGTGGGTATGCTGCATCTCTATTGTGCTGTACTGTAGATGCCATGTCTGCTTACCAGCCCATGCAGGGGGAATAGTGGGAGGGGGAGGAGGAGTCGGGGCTAGTGTTGGGGCTTCGGTTGGCTTGACCACTTTGAGAGAGAGAGAGAGAGAGAGAGAGAGAGAGAGAGAGAGAGAGAGAGAGAGAGAATAAACAAATACAATTAGACAAAACAAGTTAAACAAATTCACATGGCGCAATGATATACTTTTGTGAAAAGCATAGGACCAGGCACTCACAGGTTCGCTCTTTGGTGCTGACTCCAGGGCCCTCCAGGTTGGGTGTCTGGACAAAGACACTGGCACTGTAGAGAGCGTCGGGGGAGAGCCCATCGAAACAGTACTGGCTCTGAGCCGCAGTGATGGTGATCTCCTGCTGCCCTTTACTGGAGGCTAGAGAGAAAATACAAATATGTTTATTACATGTGACATGTTGACTGCTAAGACAACTCCCTACAATGCTGCTACTCATGGAAATTATTTGTCTTATCTCAGTAAACAAGTAATGTAATTCATCTGGAATATTCAATAATAACATCGAAATACATTGCGCTGAGTTATCACTCATCTAATTGAATGTGAACTGTTTTGAGAAAATAAATAAAGTTTCAAACATGTGGTGTTTTTGGTTAAAATGGAACCGCAATTCCGAGCGAATGACCTTATAAGGCAGGACTATACTCCCAGAAACCTCTCCTGAGTTGACCCCCAGATGTTAAGGCTTTCTCTTGAGCTTGCATTGTCATTCTGGTACACTTAATCATCATTTTGAAACCCAGGGATTTTTTTTTTTGTCAAAGACTTTTGCAATGATTCTCAACCACTGTTTCCATTCCACTTCAAGACTAAACAATCGACCAAACAAAGTTGCTGACTTTGAAGGTCTGCCTGACGCATCTTGAAAAGGTTGCTAGCTTCTGAACCTTGGTGATGACCTCCTAAGTGGTCTTCGTAGCAGCTATCTTCTTACACACGCAAAGCCTACTTAATTAGCCAATCTGTCACTGCCAGGATGGGTAATGACAAACATGTAGATACTTAAGCACTCCGATACTGCTTCCTGTTTTTAACGGTTACCCTGAGTCTATGTGTGAATATGAAACAGATGGATTCAAAGGCCAACAGTAATTAAAAGGATGTAATCTATTCAGACAGCGACACAATTAAAACTTGGCGGTCGGATTCTTTCAAAACTCGCCAATTTCAGCATTCTGCCTGAAGGAATAAACTTGAGAAGGATTCAGAATAAACAGGTCAGGGAATGTTTAGACTCAGTCTCAACACAGCCAGCACAATGCTCTTCCACTGTACTCAACACAGTGGACGGTGTGTCTCTGATAAGTGTTATGCAGTACTACTCTATAGCATCTCTACAGCATCTCTTCTCATCACTTTCTTATTTGATATTCATTTGTTGAAGTGTCACACTTATCCAAGCTAGACGTTCAAACTTACGGTCCAGGGGGTTGAGTTTGATCCTGTACGAGGTGGCAGCCCGATGAGGATTCCACTTGATGCAGAACTTGTCAAAGCCAACATTGTATGTTTCAATGTTTGTGACATTCAGGTAGACTGTGGACGGAACAAGGGATGAGTCTCAGACTAAACGAATCATTCAATTGACATTGGTGCACACAGCAAAAGTGCTATTTCTTATCATCATAATATACATACGTGTTGTTCCTTGTCCCATGAGGGCCTTGCTCATGCCACCACTGTACTGGGCAAACACTTTGACATCATACGTGGTGCCGGGGAGCAGATTTTGAAGGGTGTAGGATGTCACGTCACCCACAAACACGTCCAAGCTCTCATCCTTATCTGCAGACAAGGAAAAAAACACAAACGCGATAGTGAAGTGCATGATTGGATTTAATTGAAATAATTATTTGATAATAATACATTCTAAATTGAAATGTCTGGTTGGCTGATGAGAGAGACTGCCATGACCAAACATCATATCAAATACCTCTAGGGTTTATAGGGGAAACTAAATATAATTGCATGCATCTGGCCCGTCTGACGTCTTCTCACCCGCAGGCTGGTAAACCAGTTTGTATCCCAGGACCGGAGCCGTCACAGGGTCCCAAGCCACCCGGAAGCGGGTGTACCACTCATCCGAGACACGCAGGTTCCTGGGCTCCAACAGGCCAACTGCAACCAAGATTCAATAAGTCATGGCAATTACCAGCAACAACAAAGGGGAGCATGATCCCATTTCCAGGCTAGGCCCCCAGTTGCAAAAAGGCACTACACTGCCATAACTCAGGAGTTAGTCTGCAGCCGCTGCCATTTTTCTCTGCTTCTGTTTATGAAGAGTATTATGAGTAATACATGTGTTTAGATTGTGATCATTTTTTCATGGTCTTGCTGAGGGAGCTGGGCAATGTGGGTAGGTAGCTGCAGCATGAGCTCCCCATTGGAGGGATGCCCGTCCAAACCGCCCTGGCACAGGGGTGCCACATTCCAAGCCAAATCATAAAGTTTCTATTGTTTGTGTAACTCAGACTAATGTTCGTTCGCCAGTCATTGTTGAGCTTTCCAGTTTTTCTGCCGTGAATTCCCAATCCTCCAAACTCAAAATTGAAACATGTTGAATCAGTTGTCGTTTGTACAGTACATCCATTGTAACCGTTCCACTGTGCAGTGCTTTCACTCCACAGCTCTACAGGTCTGGAGGCTCTTTTCATGGAGACCATTGGGTGCGGTTGTACACACCAGTTCCAAGCCAGTCTTGTATTACTGTACCTGTGCGTCCATTTCCATTCAGTGATGCCCCTGGCCCTTCTGCATAGATGGCCTCCACAGTGATGTTGTATGGAGTGTCTGGAAGCAGGTTCTGCAGCATGGCATTGTTTCTGTTCCCTGGAACCACAGTCTGTGTGGCAAAGCAAAAGAAAGAGATCATTGAATGAGAGTTAATTTAAAGAAGGGCGGGAATATACACAAAAGGACATCATTACTAATAGAGGCTATGCACTATGTACCAGCTCAGTGGCCTTGCAGTTAGAGTTGTCGCCCTGAGATTGGGAGGTTGTGAGTTCAATCCCCGGCCGAGTCATACCAAAGACTACAAAAATGCTACCCGATGCCTCCCTGCTTGGCACTCAGCATTAAGGGTTGGATTGGGAGTAAGACCCTGCGACATACCAGAGCCATGTCCAGGGGGTGTACTTGTGCATCAAGCCACCTCATGCCACGGAAACAGGAGATAGGCTCCTGTCGCCTAAGGGCCATTAGGCTCGAGAACCATCGGTTCGCAAGGCTTACTTACTATGCACTAATACAATCTCCTACACTACAGAGAAGAAAGGGAGGCTATTAGCAAAGGCTTTACTGTCTCTTTGAAAACATCATATGCTGTCTTGACTATTGGTTAAGCACTATATTTATGGTCATTAATAATGTAATTATGTCCTCAGTAATAATGTTGATCTAACTGAGCCTTTAATTCATCTTACTACTAAATCAGCAATTAATAACTTGAGCTGGTCAAGAAGACCTCAGAATATAATGTCATACAGTACTTTGGCCGAGGTTACCACTCTGAATGGTAGGTGAATGTGAGTGTGGGACTTTTCAAAGATCTTTCTATAGACATGCAGGTTCCAGACTCACAAACTCAGTGATGGGGTCACCAGTGGTGGGGGCGTAGGCGATCTTGTACTGCTGCACGGGGCCCTCTGCATGGTCCCAGCCGATAGTCAGAGTGTTGGTGGTGGCATCAAACACGCGCAGGTTCCTGGGTCCACCACGGGGCACTGCAACAGAAACAGCTCATGATAGTACACATGGGCCTAGCCACAATCACAACAAGGTGTTTTATAGCGCAGTATGTGTGCGTGCTTACATGTGTACTACAGTATAAAACCAATAGTATGTGTAAACATGAGTAATATAGTGTATGAGTCATACAATGTGTATTAGTACAAGACATACAGTGTGTATTAGTATGAGTCATACAGTCTGTAGTCGTATGAATGTTTACAATGTCAGATGGAATAGTAAACTCACATGTTTTGCCGTCTCCTTTGATTGGTGGTCCCTCCCCATCGGCGTACAGAGCCAGGACACTGACGGCGTATGGAGTGTCAGGGATGAGCCCGTCCATGAAGGCATTGTTAATGTTCCCTGGAACCAGGACCTTTGGAGTAGTTCACAGGACATACCGGTACATCACACTGATGGCCCCGAGTGGTGGGTTCCCTATTCAAATGATTCTCTTCAGGCATTACATACTGATCTGGCACTGCTAATGTACATAATGACTTCACTGTTAATTCGTTCTTACGTTCGCCTATGTCGGATGCCGTTGCCAAAGACTAACATGAAATGCTAACAAAGCTTGGAGAGATTAAATGCTAAACAAAGTTATACGTTTAGGTAGAATTGATTGATAAACAGTTATTGCTATGAAACGGCTGGTGAATGGGAAGACGTCACCCAACAGTGTTCTGTCACTGAATGTGCTTCGGCATGAACTATCTCACCACATCGCTAACAACAGTGAGGTCAACTCTCTTCATATCAACAGAATCATCACTACTGCACGTGACCTATAAGCTGGTCTCGGGGTGATGACATCATGGTAAACACAGCTGCTCCCCATCTACCGTCAAAGTAAATAAAAAGCATATCTGATTGAACTGAACACCCCGCAGTTGAAGAACTGATGGACAAGACATGCAGGTTGCTGAAGCACAGTACTTACACATCAAAGTCCAAATAAATGTAACCACAGTTAGAGTTCTTTGAGAATTCTTTGGAGAAATAAAGTCCCCTTACAATGAGGCATTTTTAAGGCCAACTGCTACATCAAAGAACATTCTAATCATAAAAACAGCCTCATTATCCTCCGTGCCCTCAAAACCTTAAACGCAGGAATTCTAATCGATGTCTCTCACAGATGTGCATGTGTACATTTTTCCTAGCTCCAGTGATACAGTAAAGCTGTTTGTTGGAGCAATTAGCTTTATCTATCTCCTGTCATCCCAGAATGTGTGTATCGATGCATGTAATCAACACTGATAGACAGAGATTAAAAGCTAAAACAGCAGTATTTCCGCATTCATAAACATGTACCTCATTATTACTGGATTCACATCTGAGAGGCTTCTAAACAGGCTTCCAGAACGTCTTTTGATATCTGAAGCCAATGTGGAGCCAGTTCTACACTTTCCTTTCCTGGGGACTCTCCCTTTCTTTCTCCGAGTGGTCTGAGCAGAGTGAATTCTGGAGGGCTCACCTTCCGGCCCTCAGGGCACTCTCTCAGTAATGACAGGTTCTGTTTAACAGTGGAGAGAGTGACTTACCGACTCTGCAGGTCTTTCTCCAGACAGGGGAACATAGACGACCCGGTACTGCTGCACCTGCCCTGAGGCGGGCTCCCAGCGTACATTCAGGCTGTTGGGGGTGGGGTTGTACACCTGGATGTTCTTGGGCGGCGTGCGGGGAACTGGGGGTCAAAGAGGGCAAAGAGAAAGTCAGAGGAGAGAGGGCAGTATGTTGACTTCTCATACTCAGATAAACCCAAAACCAAAACAACTCAGAATTCAATCTACCTGCCCCTATCAAGCCTGCCTATCCAAAAATAGAAAGGCAAGATAGCAGCACAAGAAAAATGTCAGGCTGCAATAGTGAATTTTAAACAGGATATAGCTCAATAAAAAAGGGGGGAAACTCAAATGCTGAACGAAGCTAATTCTCCAGGAACAAAGTAATTTTTTATAGTGTCTATGCCGAGAGCACAAAGAGAGATGCAGCACAGTTTGGGCTTATGCAAAAGCCTCTTAACTTCCCTTTTAAACTAAAACAGATGTGCTATTCTTCTGGCATTCAGCACTTAAGTCCAATAAATCAAGATGTAGTAGGTACTGTTGAGTTTTAGGCTGAGCCACCTTATTCTACGAAAAAAAGATTAAAATCTATTTGTCTAAAATCATTGCTACAGGGCATATTCATATGGTGTATCTTTAAGAAGATTAGTCAGTCATAAACATATCCTCACATGTGGCCTGGCATCAGAGCATCAGATATGAATGATAATAAAATCAGTATAATACCTCAATATCGAATACGACAACGAATTAGCAAAATTAAAATAAAACGCCTGACTCCCACTGAAAGTTTTCATATAGGCATTGCTCAACGGAGCCCTGGAACCTCCTGTGGAATCATTATGCACCATAAGCTCTGATATGCTCCGCTGGAGTCACAGCTTTCCAATTAACTTCTTTGGGATGAATTTCTGCTGACTGAGCATGGCAAGTCATTTGAGCAGAAACAAAACTGATGCACACAACAGGGTATAAAACCACACAGACACGGGGCAAGCAGCAATTACTGGTGAGATAAGCTACGCCTTTGTTCCATCTATTATTTGGAGGGGGGGGTTGAAATGTGTGACTGAAATATGTGTGGTTTCCACTCCTCTCATGGTGTGTGGATATCTATTATCCTGAGATCTGACTTCAACCAAACCGAAGAAAGTAACATGCCTTGATCAACAAGATGAAAGCAAAAAATGAGGATGTCCATGACTTACGTGTCTTTCCATTCTCAGCCTGACGCAGCCCCTCTCCCTCTGGGTAGACAGGGACCACAGTGACTGTGTAGGGTGTGTCTGAGAGAAGGTTCCTCAGGGTAGTACTGGTCGTGCCACCGGACACTTGCTCCTGTTCACAGAGAGAATTTTGTTTTGCATTAATTTGATATACATTAAAATGTTGGGCATTTAGCAGACGCCTTATTCCAAAGCGACTTACAATCAATACATTTGACTAAGCAAGTGAATCATCAATCCACCAGTCGTTTTTTTTTTATTTAGACACTGGAGAAACAGAGAAACCGTACAAGGGGGGCAAATAGAAGTTCTTAGGGACACAGTAGAGGGGAAAAGCGGGTGTCTTCAGGAGACGCAGTGCTGGGGGGCAGTAGATGTCTCAGGAGGAGCAGTTAAGGTGTAACCTGAAGAGATGGGTCTTCAGTCTATGACGGAAGATGGGTAGTGACTCTGCAGTTCTGACAGCCGTGGGAAGCTCATTCCACCAGCGGGGAGCCAGATATAAGCAGATGTATACCATTAGAGGTAGAGGAGAGGTACAGTCAGTTGGTGGACTTACCATGTCCGGTGCACCACCAGAGGCAGGAACGTAGAAGAGACGGTACTGGCGCACGTTGCCCTCAGCTGGCTCCCAGCGCACCTTGAGGGAGCTGGTTGTGGGATCAGTGACCTGCAGGTTCTTCACCCCACCCAAGGCCTCTGACAGGAAACAAAACAATGAGTTTATAAAGGAACCACTGGGAAATTATTAATACATAAAAAATTTAAAAAAAAAATGAATTCATGAATTTGTTATTTTTAAGTATTTTACTTCAGAATATCACAACTTACTTGTCTTTCCATTGTCAGATTGGCGTTTCCCTTCCACATCTGTGTACACAGGCACAACTGTCACCTTGTAGTCTGTGTCTGGTTTCAGGTTCCTCAGAACTGTGTTAGTTGACAATCCAGAGACCTGGGTCTGTGAGAGGAGAGTTATCAGATTCATATAAAGGATGTAATGTCATGTAATCGTGGAATAAAACCATTCCAGGAAAGAAAACACTTTCTGTGATTCATTCATCATTTATGCATCATAACTAAGTATTTATAGGATAGTATTATATTAGGGGTGTAATTGTCTTTTTACCGTCTTCTCCGGTCCTCCAGCAGCAGGGGCGTAGATGACATTATAAGATCGAACATCACCGTCAGCTGGCTCCCAGCGCACCCTCAGAGAGTTAGTGGTGGGGTCAATCACCTTCAGATTCTTCACTCCGCCCAGAGGCTCTGAGGAAAACAGGCGACATCACTTCCTGATAATATAATGCTACTGAGAAAAACCAAGTCATAAAATATGAGGTTCTTGAGCAAAAAGAAGTTAAGGGACAAAACAATTCACTCACTTGTCTTTCCATTTTCTGTCTGACGGAGGCCATCCGTGTCTGGGTAGACTGGAACAACAGACACCTTGTAGACTGTGTCTGGATTCAGGTTACGCAACACAGTGCTGGTGGTGCCTCCAGACACTTGATCCTGTTCAAGACAAAGTCAAGAGCCCAGTGAGAATTATAATGACAGAGTCAGCATATAGTAAGCATGATCAAGCCAGACAGTGAAAGTGATGGTAAATGATGTTTCCCCTATTCCTGTGTCACATTGTAATTAGTAACAACATTCTATGAACCTGTTGTTATTATGACATATTCATTAGGTATTTTCAAAGTGGTAGATAAGATAAGATAAGATAGATATAGAGTCCTACCGTGAGCTCCTCATCCCCTGGCATGGCTACATAGAAGATCTTATACTGGCGCACGTTCCCCACAGCCGGCTCCCAGCGGACATTCAGAGTGCTGAATGTAGGGTCAGTCACCTTCAAGTTCTTCACTCCTCCCAAGGGATCTGAGATAAAGAGGAGACTATGTTAGACTGTGCCACGACACCTAACCACAATGTTGGCATTATCACATCACATTTATAATAAGTGATAATGAGAGATGTTCTCAGTAATTGAACCCCAATTCAACTCACTTGTCTTGCCATTCTTTGACAGTGACTTGCCCTCCATCTCATGGTACACAGGCACCAGTGTTACTGTGTACTCTGTGTCCGGTTCAAGGTTCTTCAGAACAGTGGATGTCACGGTTCCGGCGACCTGATCCTGTTCAAAGAAGAGGAGAATCGGTCAGTAACAGTCCTCAGTCCAACCTAATCCTGTCATGACGTCTAACCTATGACGTTGAGCCATGAGCTGCTAGGAGGTATACAGTATAGTACACATTCTCAGTGCAGCGGGAAGGTGTCGATGAGGTGATAAAGTGAGATCGTACCACGTCCTGTTCTCCTCCTGCAGCTGGGACATACACTACGATGTACTCCCTCACGCTCCCCTCGGCTGGTTCCCAGCGCACGTTCAGGGTGCTGGTGGTGGGATCTGTCACCTGCAGGTTCTTCACAGCGCCCAATTCCTCTGAAAGAGAGGAAACAGACAAGCTTTATCATAACCTTGATTTTAAACATCATCATATACTGTAGGTAGTTGTACAGTTGTTTATTTATTTATTTTTGGTGCAAAATAATAGGATTCACGTCGTATTTTATACAATTTACAATTTGCAAGTGATTATGACTAGTGTCTGAAAGCCTTGTGTATAATAAAGCTGTCATCACTCACTTGTTTTTCCATTGTCAGTGAGGGTCGGGCCATCTCCCTCTGCATACACTGGGATGACAGAGACAGTGTAGGCCGTGTCTGGCATGAGGTTCTTCAGAACTGCATCGGTCGTGCTCTCTGAGACTTGCTCCTACAAAGGATAGATAGAGTCAGACCAATAGGAACTCCAACATAAACAGAACACTGTATTACATACAGCAAACCCACACAAGATAAGCACCACAGCTTGTGTACCACAGCTGTTCTGAAACTTTGTAAATGGATTACAGAGCAGCAAAAAACAGCCCTCCAGTTTCTCTCACCCTTCTGTGGAGTTTATTTTGACAGAATGTTTGATTGAGAGTGAAAGTTATGCCATGTGACATACTGAACAGGCAGGCCAATTCTAAACAGATAAAGAAAACAATGCTTAAGATCCTGTTCCACAACACCAGCCAAAACCCCAAAAAGTAAATTGCATTACTGAGAGCTGTGTTCACACCCTGTTAGCTGAGCTCCCACCCAGCATCAACTCCATCAGGTCTGTTATTGTGATGGCGTGCTCCCTTGCCTGTCATCACGCCTAACAGAGGTTAACTCTCAAGTCTATTCCTCAGGCTGTGGGTGATGAAATCCCACTCCACAAAGATGGCGGGCAATGAAACTCTCCCACAGGATTGGAAGTCATTATGTTACACTTGGTTGCGGGAGATGATATTGTCACAATTGTCACATCACAAGGTACAGTAAGTGTTGAGTTATAGGGGGCACAGTGGGTGAGTAAAAGATGCTTACGACGATTTCAGGTCCTCCTGCGGTTGGCTTGTAGACCACTTTGTAGCCCTGTACGTTGCCATCGGCTGGATCCCAGTTTACAGTGAGGGTTGTGATGGTTGGTTTGTGAACCTTCAGGTTGCTTACTCCTCCCAAAGGCACTGAAAATAAGGATGACATAATCTCAGATATGCTAATGATATGAGAATCTTTCTTCCCCAGTCACTTGAAGATAGCCAACCACTTGTCTTTCCGTTGCTACTCACATGTCTTTCCATCCTCAGATTGGCGTTTGCCCTCTCTGGCGGGGTAAATAGGTAACACTGACACTGTGTAAGGTGTGTCCGGCTTTAGGTTTCTCAGAACAATGTTGGTTGTACTTCCTGGAACTTGCTCCTTTGTACAAGCAAAGACATTTGTTTAGAAAACTGTGACATAAATTAGACATAAAACACCCTATATTGATGTTTAATCTGGTAATGTGTATTTGAGAGGGCATGAAGAGTCTTACTGATTCCTCTGTGCCGCCAGCAACAGGGACGAAGAAGATCTTGTACTGGCGCACGGCTCCGTCAGCAGGTTCCCAGTTGACATTAAGAGAAGTCATGGTGGGGTCAGTAACCCTTAGGTTCTTCACTCCACCCAAGGGTCCTGGCAAACGAGGCAACAAGGTACATGAAACCAGTGTTAAACTATGGAGAGGAGAAGCCTCTTTGTTTGACTCAAACAAGTTTGGATTGAATATGGATATTGGTCCAGAAGATGAAGGAGAAGAAGTCAGCCAGCCTTACTTGTTTTTCCATTCTCAGAATTCTTCTTGCCATCTCCCTCTGCATACACAGGCAGCACTGACACAGTGTAGATGGTGTCTGGCTGGAGGCCTCGCAGGACGGTGTTTGTGGTGGTCGCAGACACGGTCTCCTGTTAGTCACACAAAGATAACCCAACTGCTCATGTCTGCTCTCTTATAACATGCAAATAATAAATACATAATAATAGTTTGGGGGGTTTTTTGCAAAAAGAATTGCAAAAATAACAAATAGTTGTATAACCGTGTGATATTATACATAAAACATGACAATGACAAACATAATAAGAACAAGGTTTAAAGCTCTACAGCATGGATCACCAATTGGCGGCCCACGGGCCACATCCGGCCTGCCAAAGCTTCCCATCCGGCCCGCGGAATATTAAGGCAAGGCAAGGCAAGTTTATTTGTATAGTACATTTCATACAACAGGGGCAATTCAAAGTGCTTTACATACATACAAAAATACAGCAAGAGCAGCATAGTAAGAAAATAAAAATGACAATGAATAAAAGCAGATATAAGAAGTATATATATATATATATAAATATATATATATATATATATAAATAGATAAAACATTTAATAAGACAATAGTTAATAGATACAAGACAAGTGTTTGTGTTTAATCATAACTGCTGCAAAACATGAACGTTTTTAGCTTTTTTTTTCTTTTTTTTCTAGGGTTTGGGCCTGTTTGATTTCTTCAAGGAGTTTGTTAATTGATGTTGTTTTTTTGTTGGTGTTTTCATAGTAATGAATTCAGAAAATGTGAGGAGGGAAAAAATGTGTTCCGGTATTTAGAATATCTAGTTTTTTTATTTTCTTCCAATATTGAAGCAACCCCAAAAACAATTGGCCTACCTCACTCAATACATGCATTTGACCCAGAGTTTATAAAGATGTTATAAATCCATCTGCCAGCTTACTATTAGCGAGTAGCCTACACAATCCGATGCAGGAGGAGTCAGACCTACCTCAATCATAAAGCTGCACAACCTTGCTTCGCTAGTTGTGCACTGAATGCCATCTCTTGTTCAGTTAAAGTTTGATTGATAATTCCACTGGCATGTCCATATCCAGCTTTCAAGCTTTTCAAGCCTCTGACTGGTCAGGGTATGACTTTTAGAAAGCTGCGTGCCTTGTGTAATTGTGACGGTGAAGATTGTAATTCTTTTGCAACAGCTACCGTTTCATTACAGAAGAGGCATACAGGTTTAGTGTTACTGAAAGTTGGCAAGATGAATGTGTACATGTCAGAGTCTTGTCAGAGACGACTTCTCCGCTTTTAGTACTGAAAGTCGGAAGAGCGTCACAAAACCAACCAGTGGTTGAAGATATAATACATTAGAGTAAGGTCTACCTAAATTACAATGAATGGGGAAAAGTGAAAGGAGTTTCAGAGTAACTTTTCCAGACATTGGAGGTCCCCGGTTCGAGACCAGGCGGAAACAACGTTTTTTCATCTTTGAGGTGGAGCAGTTACTTATGTTAGTTGGTTCAACCGACTAGAATTCAGGCGAGAACAGGCGGGTGCAGTGTATCTGTGCAGTCTGAGGTTTGGCAGTTAAGTGCAATTCTGACTAGTCAGCAAATTAAGAGATCCTAACCTTATTCAGAAATCATCAAAACTAAGAGATGTTTTAATAAAGTTTAAAAAAAACTCTGATTCCAATAACCAGTTTGTCATGCATTTCTTTATTCCAACATCACAAACACAAGTAAATACTAGTATTTACTAACATTTAACAGTAGTTGTGATTAATCATGATTAATCTGATTAATCACAGAATATTATTGTGATTAACTTGATTAAAAATGTTAATCGACAGACAGCACTAACACATATAACACATAACACATAATATATATATATATATATACATATACTGTATATATATATATATTAAAGTCTGGCCCCCAAAATGTATGCTTAGAAAAATTCTGGCCCTTGGACAAATGTAATTGGTGACCTCTGCTCTGCAGTGTCAGCCAACAACAAGCTGTCCTACCAGTCCTACCATGGCTTCAGGTCCTCCAGCAGCAGGGGCGTAGAGGACCTTGTACTCCTTCACTTTCCCCTCGGCTGGCTCCCAGCGCACATTCAGAGTGCTCATGGTGGGGTTCAGCACCTTCAGGTCCTTCACTCCACCCTTGGGCTCTGAGGACACCAAACAACAGTTTACTGTGTGGGTTGTTCTTTTATACAGATTTAACATGAGACTGCACAAGGTCGGCATGAAGTTCAAATCTGGCAGCCAATAGATCCACTGTATTTATTGCACTTTAAAATCCTAACTCTCTCTATCTAAAAGACTGTAAAAGACTGTCTGCCTGTTACCTCACAAACACAAATCCAAACCATATTACCAATTAAAGATTTGATTGAAAATTAATATTGGTCCGTTTTTAAAGAAGATGATTTAGAAGTCAGCCAGCCTTACTTGTCTTTCCATTCTCAGAATTCTTCTTGCCATCTCCCTCTGCGTACACAGGCAGCACTGACACAGTGTAGATGGTGTCTGGCTGGAGGCCTCGCAGGACGGTGTTTGTGGTGGTCGCAGACACCGTCTCCTGTTAGTCACACAAAGATAACCCAACTGCTCATGTCTGCTCTCTTATAACATGCAAATAATAAATAAATAATAATAGTTCTTGTTGTTTTTTAAACAAAAAGAAGAAATAGTTGTATATTCGTGTTATATTATACATAAAACATGACAATGAACTTACTTTAGTCTACCAATAGTGTAAAAGACAATCATAAAAAGAACGAGGTCCAATGCTCTGCAGTGTCAGCCAACAGTAAGCTGATGGTGCTCCTACCAGTCCTACCTTGGCTTCAGGTCCTCCTGCAGCAGGGGCGTAGAGGACCTTGTACTCCTTCACTTTCCCCTCAGCTGGCTCCCAGCGCACATTCAGGGTGCTCATGGTGGGGTTCAGCACCTTCAGGTCCTTCACTCCACCCTTGGGCTCTGAGGACACCAAACAAAGCTTTACTGTACTGTACTGTATACAGATTGAACCTGAGACTGCACAAGGTCTGCATGAAGTTCAAATCTGGCAGCCAATAGATCCACTGTATTTATTGCACTTTAAAATCCTAACTCTCTCTATCTAAAAGACTGTAAAAGACTGTCTGCCTGTTACCTCACAAACATAAATCCAAACCATATTACCAATTAAAGTTTTGATTGAAAATGAATATTGGTCCATTTTTAAAGAAGATGATGTAGAAGTCAGCCAGCCTTACTTGTCTTTCCATTCTCAGAATTCTTCTTGCCATCTCCCTCTGCGTACACAGGCAGCACTGACACAGTGTAGACGGTGTCTGGCTGGAGGCCTCGTAGGACAGTGTTGGTGGTGTTCCCAGACACTTGCTCCTGTTAGTCAAACAAAGATAACCCAACTGCCTTACTCAAGGGCACACTAGCGGTGGTGTTTCAGGTGGGATTTGAACTCATGACCTTCCGATCACCAATCCAAGTCACTATCCACTAGACCAGACCACCACTATAAATGAAGCAGAATGTCACTCTCAAAGAACCTGAAGTGTAAAATTGACGTGGAAAACGGCAGCTTTAATGAAGAATGGACTGACAAGTACACATTAATCTTGCCAACCTTCAGTAAAGCTAAACCTGTATGCCTCTTCTGCAATGAAACGGTAGCTGTTGCAAAAGAATTACAATCTTCACCGTCACAATTACACAAGGCACGCAGCTTTCTAAAAGTCATACCCTGACCAGGCAGAGGCCCGTCACAGAAAAATTGCGAGCTTGAAAGCTGAATATGGACATGTCAGTAGAACTATTAATCGGAAAAAAACAATAAACAAAAATAAACAAAAACCGTATAGCTTCAAAACATGGTATAAACTATATTTTGGATCTCATTGATGGTCAGTCCTTGTCAGCCAACAGTACAGTGGGGTGCAACAACTTTGGGCACACCTAGTCAAAATGCCTTACAATTAATATCTAAGTGAAAAGAAGCAAACCTAACCTCTAAATGGTTCAAAGTTAAACATGACACATTTCATCACATTTTAAAGCAAGATACATTTTATTTTTAACATTTTACAGTTTCAAAATAATAAAACGAGAAAAAAGGCCTTGTGCAAAAGATTGGGAACCCTGTCAGCTAGTACTTTGTAACTCCTCCTCAGGCATCTAAAACAGCTTGCAAACGCTTCCTGTAGCCAGCTAAGAGTCTTTCTATTCTTGTTTTGGGAATTTTTCCCCATTCTTTCGGGCAGAACACCTCTAGCTCAGAAATATTCTTCAGCCTTTTTGCATGCACGGCATGTTTGAGGTCTCTCCACAGATTTTAAATAATATTCAAGTCTGGGGACTGTGATGGCCCTTCCAAAACCTTCATCTGTCTTTCCTGGAGGTACTTCACGGTTGATTTTGAGGTATGCCTCGGGTCATTGTCTTGCTGGAATACCCAACCTCTCTTCAACTTCAATTTCTGGACTGGCCTTCGAACATTAGCCTCGAGAATGTCTTGATATTTGGTGGAATCCATTCTTCCTTCCATCCGCACAATATTGCCTGTGCCCCCAGCTGCTACACAACCCCAAAGCATAATGGATCCACCTACATGCTTAACAGTTGGCAAGGAGTTCTTCTCTACAAATGCTTCACCCTTTTTTCTCCAAACATACCTTCTTTGGTTGTGGCCAACAAGTTACATTTTGGTTTGTCAGTCCAAAGCACATTGTTCCAATAGGCTTCAGGTTTCTCAAGGTTTTCTTTTGCATACTTCAGATGCTTAATTTTGTGTTGAGGTCGTAGGAAAGGGTTCTTTCTGGCAACTCTGCCATGTAGGTCTTTGTTGTTTAAGGTACGCTGTATTGTTGTCCTGTGAACAACTAGACCGATGTCTGCTACTCTTTTTTGCAGCTCTTCTGCAGTGATGTGTGGGTTTTTCTGAGCATTTCTCACCAGATCTCGGGCCATTTTATCTGAAAAATGTCTTGGTCTTCCAGATCTTGCCTTGACTTCAATTGTTCCATTTATTTTCAATTTTCTGACAGTGGAAGCGGGTAGTTTGAAACATTGCAAGAGTTTTTTGTAGCCTTCTCCTTGATAGTGGAAGTGAACTATCTTGATTCTGACATCCTTGGACAACTGTTTAGAGGAACCCATGGTTTCTAACACCAGACACAACAGCCACCGCAGTCGGATACTTTAGAAGGCATGGAGTTACTTCAGAATATATAGTTTAACCCTGGAATTTTATCCACCTGACTCATTGAAGCCATAACGAGTAAATCACCTTGGTCTGGGCCTTAGTAATCATCTTCTCAAAAGGTAACAAAGAATAATCCAAAAGGGTTCCCAAACTTTTGCACAGGGCCCTTTTCCATTTTTTATCATTTAAAAACTCTGAAACCTTGCTTAAAATGTGCAGAAAGGTGTCATGTTTAACTTTGTAGCATTTAGTGTTCAGGTTTGCGTTCAATCACTTGGAGATTAATTGTAACAAACATTTAAACAAAGGTGCCCAAATGTTTGCACCCCACTGTAAGCTGATGGTGTCCTACCATGGCTTCAGGTCCTCCAGCAGCAGGGGCGTAGAGGACTTTGTACTCCTTCACTTTCCCCTCGGCTGGCTCCCAGCGCACATTCAGGGTGCTCATGGTGGGGTTCAGCACCTTCAGGTTCTTTACTCCACCCTTGGGCTCTGAGGACACCAAACAAAGCTTTACTGTGTGGGTTGTTCTTTTATTCAGATTGAACCTGAGACTGCACAAGGTCTGCATGAAGTTCAAATCTGGCAGCCAATAGATTCACTGTATTTATTGCACATTAAAATCCTAACTCTCTCTATCTAAAAGACTGTAAAAGACTGTCTGCCTGTTACCTCACAAACACAAATCCAAAACATATTACCAAATAAAGTTTTGATTGTAAATGGATATTAGTCCGTTTTTACAGAAGTTGATGTAGAAGTCAGCCAGCCTTACTTGTCTTTCCATTCTCAGACATCTTCTTGCCATCTCCCTCTGCGTACACAGGCAGCACTGACACAGTGTAGACGGTGTCTGGCTGGAGGCCTCGCAGGACAGTGTTGGTGGTGGTGCCAGACACTTGCTCCTGTTAGTCAAACAAAGATAACCCAACTGCCTTACTCAAGGGCACACTAGCGGCTGTGTTTTAGGCGGGATTTGAACTCATGACCTTCCAATCACCAATCCAAGTCACTATCCACCAGACCAGACCACCACTATAAATGAAGCAGAATGTCACTCTCAAAGAACCTGAAGCGTAAAATTGACGTGGAAAACCGCAGCTTTAATGAAGAATGGACTGACAAGTACACATTCATCTTGCCAACTTTCAGTAACACTAAACCTGTATGCTCCTTCTGCAATGAAACGGTAGGTGTTGCAAAATAATTACAATCTTCACCGTCAGAATTACACAAGGCACGCAGCTTTCTAAAAGTCATACCCTGACCAGTCAGAGGCCCGTCGCAGAAAAATTTGAGCTTGAAAGCTGAATATGGACATGTCAGTGGAATTATTAATCGAACTTTAGCTGAACAAGAGAGGGCATTCAGTGCACAACCAGCGCAGCAAGATTTCAGCTTTGTGAATGAGGTAGGTCTGACTCCTCCTGCATCGGGTTGTGTAGGCTACTCGGCAATAATAAGCTGACAGATGGATTTATAACATCTTTAGAAACTGTGGGTCGAACGCATGTATCGACCCACAGTGAGGTAGAAGGTAGTGAGTGAGGTAGATTGAGGTTTAATATTGGAAGGTGGGCCACCTATTGGTGATCCATGCCATATCAGAACCCAAAATATAAACTTGTTTTTTTCCCATTGTTTGTAAACATGTATGTCATTCTAAACAAAAACTGTATACTTTCAAAAACCTAAAAAACATAATTTTGATCTCATTGATGGTCAGTCCTTGTCAGCCAACAACAAGCTGTCCTACCAGTCCTACCATCGATTCAGGTCCTCCTGCAGCAGGGACGTAGAGGACCTTGTACTCCTTCACTTTCCCCTCGGCTGGCTCCCAGCGCACATTCAGGGTGCTCATGGTGGGGTTCAGCACCTTCAGGTCCTTCACTCCACCCAGGGGCTCTGAGGACACCAAACAACGCTTTACTGTGTGGGTTGTTCTTTTATACAGATTGTACTGTACCTGAGACTGCATAAGAGGTATCCACTGCGTTTATTGCACTCTAATCCTAACAATCTCTATTCTGCTGTAATTATACATGTTTGGTTAAAACTGACAGAACCATGTTGTGGGTGGACTCTCTGTTCCTTCTTGTAGGTCAGGTGTCTAGAGTTCCTGTCATCAGGGCCACTTACTGGTCTTCCCTTTTCCAGAGATGTCTTTGGCCTCTCCGCTGGGGTAGACAGCAGCCACCGTGATGGCGTAGGGGGTGTTAGGGATCAGCTTCTGAAGTATAACACTATTCTTCTTCCCTCCCACCTGGATCTGTTTGGGATGCAACATATTAGAGGCTGTCCTGCCTTTGTCTTGGGGAGGAGAGAGCATAGTATCTCTTCAAAGTAGAAGAGCAATTTATTTGAGTAGAGTGACACGGAGATGACAAGTAACATGACTTCAGTTGTTCGGGCTGTCCACAGCTCTGAAAACAAAAAGCCCTCAAGCACACTTGCTCTGCAACACTGTCGAGCTCTGCTACACTGTCACAGGGAAGTCATCCAAACATGACCAATGTAAACTCCAGGCTCTTATATCAAACCTGACATTTACAAAGTTGCAGAGAATGAACACTACTTCTCAAGGAGCCCAGGGAACCCTATTAAAGCAGCAACTGAATATCCTAAAATCTGCCAATAATATTTTTCCCCAATATCAGTCTGCCATACATCTTGCCATCTATTAAGGGCAAAAAGTCATTTAAGGAAAAGGAATTTAACCTTCATTGTGTTTGCTTTCACACTAGCAGTCACCCAGACTACAGTATACAGTTTAAGGACTGTTTAGATACAGAGTTTTTTTGGATACCCATTGTACCCAACCAAAGGTCACGACTGGATTATGTAGCTTATATTAAATCAACAAGTCTGCAGCCCACACCATAATAACAGATGTCCCTATGTGCTTTTAGTGAATTCTAATATCAATAATGTGCTCTGACGATATCAGGAAGATGTGCAACAACCCAGTCACATGGTGTCATGCTGAGATCACAGTTTAGAATACAGACATATTGTTTAGGGTACACTGTCATGACTCCTCACTGCCACAAGAAAATGTGAAACTCACTTATTTTTTTCATATAACCAAAGACAAAAAGTTTCCTTAAGATATTTCCAAGCAATTTCCGTTGCTGATCACAATTAAGTTATCACATAGGAATGTGGCCTTGGCAGCCAAGGACAGACCTCCTCTAACTAAACAAACAGACTGACTGTGGGACACTTATAATCCAAATGTCAAACTAATGATGTGCAGGAAGACAAAATAGCCTGCAATTTCTCTCCCCTTGTCAGTGGGGTGGACATCACTTGCGCATCTCAAGGGGGAAGTGATTTCATGTTACAATAAACCAATTCATAAATGCTTTAATATTATTACACACAAAAGGATTTAGCAGCCCTTTGACATGGAGATCTTTGGCAGTCGTTTTGCTATCCTTGACAGTACTAACAATCTTCAGAATGTCTTGTGTGATCATAGTAGTTAAACCAGCACAGGCACGTTTGAGAAATCCCCACCCAAATAGTTGTGCAATGATAACTAATTTTTTTCACCACTCTCCCAGTGGCCAGAACAAAAACACACAGAGGGCTTAATCAGTCAAAAGGGCATTAATCAGTCATCAGTCATGTTGGGATTTAAACGGTTGCTGACGATTTTCCTTCTGTAAGCTATATCCGAAGAGTCAAAAGTTAGGTGGTCATGACTACCCATGACTAAACACTGTGACTCCTCTCCTCATTGTACTGCAGTGAAAGGGGGTATCGTCATCAGACTCCAACAGTTCCTACAGAAACAGATGTTGGCCGGCCGTTTCACTTACTGTGTTGCTTTTCCCTCCGGCCACAGGTACGAAGGAGATCTTGTATGTCTGGACGGGACCTGGAGCGTGGTCCCACTTCACTGTCAGGGTAGTGGTGGTGGCGTTGAACACCTGCAAGTTCTGTGGGGGTCCAGTGGGAGCTAGGAACACACAAATCTCAATCACGATCCATACACTCATACGGACAGGTTAACTTGTCCAAGACTGTGATGATGTCTACATGATGGCTGCAGGGCATGGAGCAGCCGTTACGACTCCCCCGTAATCACATGGGGTTATGAAGCTGGATGGATGATGAGGATGATGAGGATGAGAAAACATGATGAAGTATACAAATTACTAAATGATGACACAATGGAGTGTAAAGCAGCTGGGAGTGAAACACATAAGCACATGCAATAACCATTCATCTGATGATTGATGGGAACGTTGATGAGGAATGACATTATGGGATGAGACATGACATTTACGACATGGAAAATGACATTATGACATGGGAAATGACAATGACAATATGAGAAATGACATGACAACATGAGAAATGACAATATGAAGTGAGAAATGATATTATGACAAATGGTTGACAATGGGGTGTCTGTGGTGGAGCATCCGCTGCAGGTCAATATTCACACTTTTGCATTTGAAGCTCTAAGGCAGAGAAATGCACATGCAGTTAAACAAGTGTGTTTCCACACTATTACTATCACCACATTGTCATTTTATAATAATCATGAACATTATAATGATAATGTCCTTCTCCTTTAGAAATAACATACCAGGTGTAATCATCTTTGACACTAGAAAGAGAGATGTTAAGAGAAAACAAATGTTATTTCAATGTGCACCACATCTGTGTGGTTGTCTGACTGTAAAACATGAATGTCAGTTAGAGAGGAGGGAAGGGAAGTGTGGCCTACATGTGCGCTGGCTGCCCATCAGGTCCTCGCTCTCCGACTCATCAGGGTAGATGGCCGTGACGGTGACATCATACACAGTGTCTGGATCCAGGTTCTCCAGAACGTGGGTGGTATCATCACTGTTCAGAATGGCCTAGAGAGGGCGAGCATAAGCCATCAGCCATCAAGTCCACTCTGACATTGCTGTAGGGTAGATGTACATATAGGAGATGAACAGATTGGCTGGATGAACATACATATTGGAAGTTGTTGTCGCCCTTCTTGGTCCAGCCGATTCGGTAGAGGGCCACATCAGGCGCTCCGTGTTCCCAGGTGGCCCTGAAGGAAGTCTGGGTCACCTCATTCAGCTTCAGGTCCTGGGGAGCCGGAACAACGTCTACACACATAGACAGAGATGTGAGGGGGGGGGGGGGGGGACGTGATTACTGTGATGTGTTATGAGGAAGTCCTGAGAGATGAGGCAAGGCCATTTTGTCAGCGGGGCTGCTGACCATGTGAGGAACATTTAGCTGCGAGTCTATTTCACTTTGCACTGGCCAACAAACTGGTGTGTGTTGAAAACAACATGTCCACAAGTCATCTGAGTCTAATGATGAATGACACCCAATGCAGTAAATGATACTGTAGCACACGTAACTGTCCACACACACACACCCACTCGCACACACACACACACGCACACGCACACATACATGCACACACACACACACACACGCACACACACACACACACGCACACGCACACGCACACGCACACACGCACACACACACACACACACACACACACACACACACACATACTCGCGCACACACACCCACACACACACACACGCACACACACACACACACACACACACACACACACACACACACACACACACCCACACACACACACACTCGCACACACACACACACACACACACACACACACACACACACACACACCCAAACCCAGTTTGTAGGTCCATGTGCAATGAAAACATCTTGCATACACCCTCAGAGGACAGTTGCTTAATGGTTGGGCTTTGTCCAGGTTGGGAGGAGAGGTATAGGTTGATACCAAGAATGGCCTGGAGACGGTCATAAACAAACACACTCATACAGTATCTCTAACCTACACAACTACTCCACAGGCTCATTCATTCAAGGCTAGCTCTCTGGTGAACAGATGACCATAGTCAAATTCTGAATGGGTGTATACAGTACCTGTGATAGCTTGTCCAAGCATTGGGTTACCAGGACCC